>NC_090334.1:10654955-10867455 GCF_035084215.1 Heptranchias perlo
TCCCCCCACTGTCACACTCTCCCCCCCCACTGTCACACTCCCCCCCCACTGTCACACTCTCCCCCCCACTGTCACACTCTCCCCCCCACTGTCACACTCTCCCCCCCCCACTGTCACACTCTCCCCCCCACTGTCACACTCTCCCCCCCACTGTCACACTCTCCCCCCCCCACTGTCACACTCTCCCCCCCCACTGTCACACTCTCCCCCCCCCCCACTGTCACACTCTCCCCCCCCACTGTCACACTCTCCCCCCCCCACTGTCACACTCTCCCCCCCCCACTGTCACACTCTCCCCCCCCCCCCACTGTCACACTCTCCCCCCCCACTGTCACACTCTCCCCCCCCCCACTGTCACACTCTCCCCCCCCCACTGTCACACTCTCCCCCCCCACTGTCACACTCTTCCCCCCCCACTGTCACACTCTCCCCCCCCACTGTCACACTCTCCCCCCCACTGTCACACTCTCCCCCCCCACTGTCACACTCTCCCCCCCCACTGTCACACTCTCCCCCCCACTGTCACACTCTCCCCCCCCACTGTCACACTCTCCCCCCACTGTCACACTCTCCCCCCACTGTCACACTCTCCCCCCACTGTCACACTCTCCCCCCCACTGTCACACTCTCCCCCCCCACTGTCACATCTCTCCCCCCCCACTGTCACGACTCTCCCCCCCACTGTCACACTCTTCCCCCCCCACTGTCACACTCTCCCCCCCACTGTCACACTCTCCCCCCCACTGTCACACTCCCCCACTGTCACTCTCCCCCCCACTGTCGCACTCGCCCCCCCACTGTCACACTCTCCTCACCACTGTCACACTCTCCTCACCACTGTCACACTCTCCCCCCCCCACTGTCACACGTTCCCCCCCACTGTCACACGCTCCCCCCCACTGTCACACCCTCCTCACCACTGTCGCACCCTCCTCACCACTGTCGCACTCTCCTCACCACTGTCACACTCTCCCCCCCACTGTCACACTCTCCCCCCCACTGTCACACTCTCCCCCCCACTGTCACACTCTCCTCACCACTGTCGCACTCTCCCCCCGACTGTCGCACTCTCCTCACCACTGTCGCACTCTCCTCACCACTGTCGCGCTCTCCTCACCACTGTCACGCTCTCCTCACCACTGTCGCACTCTCCCCACCACTGTCGCACTCTCCCCCCCACTGTCGCACTCTCCCCCCCCACTGTCACACTCTCCTCACCACTGTCACACTCTCCTCACCACTGTCACACTCTCCTCACCACTGTCGCACGCTCCCCACCACTGTCACACGCTCCTCACCACTGTCACACGCTCCTCACCACTGTCACACGCTCCTCACCACTGTCACACTCTCCCCCCCACTGTCACGCGCTCCTCACCACTGTCACGCGCTCCTCACCACTGTCACGCGCTCCTCACCACTGTCACACTCTACTCACCACTGTCACACTCTACTCACCACTGTCACGCGCTCCTCACCACTGTCACGCGCTCCTCACCACTGTCACACACGCTCCGCACCACTGTCACGCGCTCCTCACCACTGTCACACGCTCCTCACCACTGTCACACGCTCCTCACCACTGTCACACGCTCCTCACCACTGTCACACGCTCCTCACCACTGTCACGCGCTCCTCACCACTGTCACGCGCTCCTCACCACTGTCACGCGCTCCTCACCACTGTCACGCGCTCCTCACCACTGTCACGCGCTCCTCACCACTGTCACGCGCTCCTCACCACTGTCACGCGCTCCTCACCACTGTCACACTCTACTCACCACTGTCACACTCTCCCCCCCCCCCCACTGTCACACTCTCCCCCCCCCCCCAATGTCACACTCTCCCCCCCGCCCACTGTCACACTCTCCCCCCCGCCCACTGTCACACTCTTCCCCCCCCCCCCAATGTCACACTGTTCCCCCCCCCACTGTCACACTCTCCTCCCCCCCCCCCACTGTCACACTCTCCCCCCCCGCCCACTGTCACACTCTCCCCCCCACTGTCACACTCTCCCCCCCCACTGTCACACTCTCCCCCCCCCCCCCACTGTCACACTCTCCCCCCACCCCCCACTGTCACACTCTCCCCCCCCCCCCACTGTCACACTCTCCCCCCCCACTGTCACACTCTCCCCCCCCACTGTCCACTCTCCCCCCCCCCCACTGTCACACTCTCCCCCCCCCCCCCCCAATGTCACACTCTCCCCCCCCCCCCCCCAATGTCACACTCTTCCCCCCCCCCCACTGTCACACTCTCCCCCCCCCCCCACTGTCACACTCTCCCCCCCCCCCCACTGTCACACTCTCCCCCCCCGCCCACTGTCACACTCTCCCCCCCCACTGTCACACTCTTCCCCCCCCCCACTGTCACACTCTCCCCCCCCCCCACTGTCACACTCTCCCCCCCGCCCACTGTCACACTCTCCCCCCCCACTGTCACACTCTCCCCCCCCCACTGTCACACTCCCCCCCCCACTGTCACACTCTCCCCCCCCCCCACTGTCACACTCTCCCCCCCACTGTCACACTCTCCCCCCCCACTGTCACACTCTCCCCCCCACTGTCACACTCTCCCCCCCCACTGTCACACTCTCCCCCCCCACTGTCACACTCTCCCCCCCACTGTCACACTCTCCTCACCACTGTCACACTCTCCTCACCACTGTCACACTCTCCCCCCCACTGTCACCCTCTCCTCACCACTGTCGCACGCTCCCCACCACTGTCACACGCTCCTCACCACTGTCACACGCTCCCCCCCACTGTCACACTCTCCCCCCCACTGTCACGCGCTCCTCACCACTGTCACACTCTCCTCACCACTGTCACACTCTCCCCCCCCACTGTCACACTCTCCTCACCACTGTCGCACGCTCCCCACCACTGTCACACGCTCCTCACCACTGTCACACGCTCCTCACCACTGTCACACTCTCCCCCCCCACTGTCACGCGCTCCTCACCACTGTCACGCGCTCCTCACCACTGTCACGCGCTCCTCACCACTGTCACACTCTACTCACCACTGTCACGCGCTCCTCACCACTGTCACACGCTCCGCACCACTGTCACGCGCTCCCCCCCACTGTCACACGCTCCCCCCCACTGTCACACGCTCCCCCCCACTGTCACACGCTCCCCCCCACTGTCACACGCTCCCCCCCACTGTCACACGCTCCCCCCCACTGTCACACGCTCCCCCCCACTGTCAAACGCTCCCCCCCACTGTCACACTCTCCTCACCACTGTCACACTCTCCCCCCCACTGTCGCACTCTCCCCCCCACTGTCGCACTCGCCCCACCACTGTCACACTCTCCTCACCACTGTCACACTCTCCTCACCACTGTCACACTCTCCCCCCCACTGTCACACGTTCCCCCCCACTGTCACACGTTCCCCCCCACTGTCACACGTTCCCCCCCACTGTCACACGTTCCCCCCCCACTGTCACACCCTCCTCACCACTGTCGCACTCTCCGCACCACTGTCACGCGCTCCTCACCACTGTCACACGCTCCTCACCACTGTCACACGCTCCTCACCACTGTCGCACTCTCCTCACCACTGTCGCACGCTCCCCCCCACTGTCACACGCTCCCCCCCACTGTCACACGCTCCCCCCCCACTGTCAAACGCTCCCCCCCACTGTCACACTCTCCTCACCACTGTCGCACTCTCCCCCCCACTGTCGCACTCTCCCCCCCACTGTCGCACTCGCCCCACCACTGTCACACTCTCCTCACCACTGTCACACTCTCCCCCCCACTGTCACACGTTCCCCCCCACTGTCACACCGCTCCCCCCCCACTGTCACACCCTCCTCACCACTGTCGCACTCTCCCCCCCACTGTCGCACTCTCCCCCCCCACTGTCACACTCTCCTCACCACTGTCACACTCTCCCCCCCACTGTCACACTCTCCCCCCCACTGTCACACTCTCCTCACCACTGTCGCACTCTCCCCCCGACTGTCGCACTCTCCCCCCGACTGTCGCACTCTCCTCACCACTGTCGCACTCTCCTCACCACTGTCGCACTCTCCCCCCCACTGTCGCACTCTCTCCCCCCCACTGTCACTCTCCCCCCCCCCCCCCCACTGTCACGCTCTCCTCACCACTGTCGCACTCTCCCCCCCACTGTCGCACTCTCTCCCCCCCACTGTCACGCGCTCCTCACCACTGTCACGCGCTCCTCACCACTGTCACGCGCTCCTCACCACTGTCACGCGCTCCTCACCACTGTCGCGCTCTCCCCCCCCACTGTCGCACTCTCCCCACCACTCTCGCACTCTCCTCACCACTGTCACACTCTCCCCCCCACTGTCACACTCTCCTCACCACTGTCACACTCTCCCCCCCACTGTCACACTCTCCTCACCACTGTCGCACTCTCCTCACCACTGTCGCACTCTCCTCACCACTGTCGCATTCTCCTCACCACTGTCGCGCTCTCCTCACCACTGTCACGCTCTCCTCACCACTGTCGCACTCTCTCCCCCCCACTGTCACGCGCTCTTCACCACTGTCACGCGCTCCTCACCACTGTCACGCGCTCCTCACCACTGTCGCGCGCTCCTCACCACTGTCGCGCGCTCCTCACCACTGTCGCGCGCTCCTCACCACTGTCGCGCGCTCCTCACCACTGTCGCGCGCTTCCTCACCACTGTCGCGCGCTCCTCACCACTGTCGCGCTCTCCCCCACCACTGTCGCGCTCTCCCCCCCCACTGTCGCACTCTCCCCACCACTGTCGCACTCTCCTCACCACTGTCGCACTCTCCCCCCCACTGTCACACTCTCCCCCCCAATGTCACACTCTCCTCACCACTGTCACACTCTCCCCCCCCACTGTCGCACGCTCCCCACCACTGTCACACGCTCCTCACCACTGTCACACTCACCCCCCCACTGTCACGCGCTCCTCACCACTGTCACACTCTCCCCCCCACTGTCACGCGCTCCTCACCACTGTCACGGGCTCCTCACCACTGTCACACTCTCCTCACCAATGTCACACTCTACTCACCACTGTCACACTCTACTCCCCACTGTCACACTCTCCTCACCACTGTCACACGCTCCTCACCACTGTCACACTCTCCCCCCCACTGTCACGCGCTCCTCACCACTGTCACACGCTCCCCCCCACTGTCACACTCTCCCCCCCACTGTCACACTCTCCTCACCACTGTCACACGCTCCTCACCACTGTCACACTCTCCCCCCCACTGTCACGCGCTCCTCACCACTGTCACGCGCTCCTCACCACTGTCACGCGCTCCTCACCACTGTCACACTCTTCCCCCCCACTGTCACACTCTTCCCCCCCCCCCACTGTCACACTCTCCCCCCCCACTGTCACACTCTCCCCCCCCCACTGTCACACTCTCCCCCCCCACTCACACTCTCCCCCCCACTGTCACACTCTCCCCCCCCACTGTCACACTCTCCCCCCCACTGTCACACTCTTCCCCCCCACTGTCACACTCTTCCCCCCCCACTGTCACACTCTCCCCCCCCCACTGTCACACTCTCCCCCCCCACTGTCACACTCTCCCCCCCCACTGTCACACTCTCCCCCCCCACTGTCACACTCTCCCCCCCCCACTGTCACACTCTCCCCCCCCACTGTCACAATCTCCCCCCCCCACTGTCACAATCTCCCCCCCCACTGTCACACTCTCTCCCCCCCCCCCACTGTCACACTCTCCCCCCCCACTGTCACACTCTCCCCCCCCCACTGTCACACTCTCCCCCCCACTGTCAAACTCTCCCCCCCCCCACTGTCACACTCTCCCCCCCCACTGTCACACTCTCCCCCCCCACTGTCGCACTCTCCCCACCACTGTCGCACTCTCCCCCCCCCACTGTCGCACTCTCCCCCCCCACTGTCACACTCTCCCCCCCCACTGTCACACTCTCCTCACCACTGTCACACTCTCCTCACCACTGTCACACTCTCCCCCCCACTGTCACACTCTCCTCACCACTGTCGCACGCTCCCCACCACTGTCACACGCTCCTCACCACTGTCACACGCTCCTCACCACTGTCACACTCTCCCCCCCCCCACTGTCACGCGCTCCTCACCACTGTCACGCGCTCCTCACCACTGTCACGCGCTCCTCACCACTGTCACACTACTCACCACTGTCACGCGCTCCTCACCACTGTCACACGCTCCGCACCACTGTCACGCGCTCCCCCCCACTGTCACACGCTCCCCCCCACTGTCACACGCTCCCCCCCACTGTCACACGCTCCCCCCCACGTCACATCCGCTCCCCCCCACTGTCACACGCTCCCCCCCACTGTCACACTCTCCCCCACATTGTCGCACTCTCCCCCCCACTGTCGCACTCGCCCCCCCACTGTCACACTCTCCTCACCACTGTCACACTCTCCCCCCCACTGTCACACTCTCCCCCCCACTGTCACACGTTCCCCCCCACTGTCACACGCTCCCCCCCACTGTCACACTCTCCCCCCCCACTGTCACACTCTCCTCACCACTGTCGCACTCTCCCCCCGACTGTCGCACTCTCCTCACCACTGTCGCACTCTCCTCACCACTGTCGCACTCTCCTCACCACTGTCGCACTCTCCTCACCACTGTCGCACTCTCCTCACCACTGTCGCACTCTCCCCCCGACTGTCGCACTCTCCTCACCACTGTCGCACTCTCCTCACCACTGTCGCACTCTCCTCACCACTGTCGCACTCTCCCCTCACCACTGTCGCACTCTCTTCTCCCCCCCACTGTCACGCTCTCCTCACCACTGTCGCGCTCTCCACCCCACTGTCGCACTCTCTCCCCCCCACTGTCACGCGCTCCTCACCACTGTCACGCGCTCCTCACCACTGTCACACTCTCCTCACCACTGTCACACTCTCCCCCCCACTGTCACACTCTCCTCACCACTGTCGCACTCTCCCCCCGACTGTCGCACTCTCCTCACCACTGTCGCGCTCTCCCCCCCCCACTGTCGCACTCTCCCCACCACTCTCGCACTCTCCTCCCTCACACTGTCACACTCTCCCCCCCACTGTCACACTCTCCTCACCACTGTCACACTCTCCCCCCCACTGTCGCACGCTCCCCACCACTGTCACACGCTCCTCACCACTGTCGCACTCTCCCCCCCACTGTCACGCGCTCCTCACCACTGTCACGCGCTCCTCACCACTGTCACGCGCTCCTCACCACTGTCACGCGCTCCTCACCACTGTCACGCACTCCTCACCACTGTCACGCGCTCCTCACCACTGTCACACGCTCCGCACCACTGTCACACGCTCCCCCCCACTGTCACACGCTCCCCCCCACTGTCACACGTTCCCCCCCACTGTCAAACGCTCCCCCCCACTGTCACACTCTCCTCACCACTGTCACACTCTCCCCCCCACTGTCGCACTCTCCCCCCCACTGTCGCACTCGCCCCCCCACTGTCACACTCTCCTCACCACTGTCACACTCTCCTCACCACTGTCACACTCTCCCCCCCACTGTCACACGTTCCCCCCCACTGTCACACGCGCTCCCCCCCACTGTCGCACCCTCCTCACCACTGTCGCACTCTCCTCACCACTGTCGCACTCTCCTCACCACTGTCACACTCTCCCCCCCACTGTCACACTCTCCCCCCCACTGTCACACTCTCCTCACCACTGTCACACTCTCCCCCCCACTGTCACACTCTCCTCACCACTGTCGCACTCTCCCCCCGACTGTCGCACTCTCCTCACCACTGTCGCACTCTCCTCACCACTGTCGCGCTCTCCTCACCACTGTCACGCTCTCCTCACCACTGTCGCACTCTCCCCACCACTGTCGCACTCTCCCCACCACTGTCGCACTCTCCCCACCACTGTCGCACTCTCCCCCCCACTGTCACACTCTCCCCCCCACTGTCACACTCTCCTCACCACTGTCACACTCTCCCCCCCACTGTCACACTCTCCCCCCCCACTGTCACACTCTCCTCACCACTGTCGCACGCTCCCCACCACTGTCACACGCTCCTCACCACTGTCACACGCTCCTCACCACTGTCACACGCTCCTCACCACTGTCACACTCTCCCCCCCCACTGTCACGCGCTCCTCACCACTGTCACGCGCTCCTCACCACTGTCACGCGCTCCTCACCACTGTCACGCGCTCCTCACCACTGTCACACTCTACTCACCACTGTCACGCGCTCCTCACCACTGTCACACGCTCCGCACCACTGTCACACGCTCCCCCCCCACTGTCACACGCTCCCCCCCCACTGTCACACGCTCCCCCCCACTGTCACACGCTCCCCCCCACTGTCACACGCTCCCCCCCACTGTCACACGCTCCCCCCCCACTGTCAAACGCTCCCCCCCACTGTCACACCCCCCCCCCACTGTCACGCTCTCCTCACCACTGTCGCACTCTCTCCCCCCCCACTGTCACGCGCTCCTCACCACTGTCACGCGCTCCTCACCACTGTCACGCGCTCCTCACCACTGTCACGCGCTCCTCACCACTGTCACGCGCTCCTCACCACTGTCGCGCTCTCCCCCCCCACTGTCGCACTCTCCCCACCACTCTCGCACTCTCCTCACCACTGTCACACTCTCCCCCCCACTGTCACACTCTCCTCACCACTGTCACACTCTCCCCCCCACTGTCACACTCTCCTCACCACTGTCGCACTCTCCCCCCGACTGTCGCACTCTCCTCACCACTGTCGCACTCTCCTCACCACTGTCGCACTCTCCCCCCCACTGTCACACTCTCCTCACCACTGTCACACTCTTCCCCCCCACTGTCACACTCTTCCCCCCCACTGTCACACTCTTCCCCCCCACTGTCACACTCTTCCCCCCCACTGTCACACTCTCCTCACCACTGTCGCACTCTCCTCACCATTGTCGCACTCTCCTCACCACTGTCACACTCTCCCCCCCACTGTCACACTCTCCCCCCCCAGTGTCACACTCTCCTCACCACTGTCACACTCTCCCCCCCAATGTCACACTCTCCTCACCACTGTCACACTCTCCCCCCCACTGTCGCACGCTCCCCACCACTGTCACACGCTCCTCACCACTGTCACACTCACCCCCCCACTGTCACGCGCTCCTCACCACTGTCACACTCTCCCCCCCCACTGTCACGCGCTCCTCACCACTGTCACGGGCTCCTCACCACTGTCACGGGCTCCTCACCACTGTCACGGGCTCCTCACCACTGTCACACTCTACTCACCACTGTCACACTCTACTCACCACTGTCACGCGCTCCTCCCCACTGTCACGCGCTCCCCCCCACTGTCACACGCTCCCCCCCACTGTCACACGTTCCCCCCCACTGTCCCACTCTCCTCACCACTGTCGCACTCTCCCCACCACTGTCGCACGCTCCCCACCACTGTCACACGCTCCTCACCACCCACCGTCACACGCTCCTCACCACTGTCACACTCTCCCCCCCACTGTCACACTCTCCCCCCCACTGTCACGCGCTCCTCACCACTGTCACGCGCTCCTCACCACTGTCACGCGCTCCTCACCACTGTCACACTCTACTCACCACTGTCACACTCTCCCCCCCCCCCCCACTGTCACACTCTCCCCCCCCCCCCCCAATGTCACACTCTCCCCCCCCGCCCACTGTCACACTCTCCCCCCCACTGTCACACTCTCCCCCCCCCCCCCAATGTCACACTCTCCCCCCCCCCACTGTCACACTCTCCCCCCCCACTGTCACACTCTCCCCCCCCCACTGTCACACTCTCCCCCCCCACTGTCACACTCTCCCCCCCGCCCACTGTCACACTCTCCCCCCCCACTGTCACACTCTCCCCCCCACTGTCACACTCTCCCCCCCCCCACTGTCACACTCTCCCCCCCCCCCACTGTCACACTCTCCCCCCCCACTGTCACACTCTCCCCCCCCACTGTCACACTCTCCCCCCCCACTGTCACACTCTCCCCCCCCACTGTCACACTCTCCCCCCCCACTGTCACACTCTCCCCCCCCACTGTCACACTCTCCCCCCCCACTGTCACACTCTCCCCCCCCACTGTCACACTCTCCCCCCCCACTGTCACACTCTCCCCCCCCACTGTCACACTCTCCCCCCCCACTGTCACACTCTCCCCCCCCACTGTCACACTCTCCCCCCCCACTGTCACACTCTCCCCCCCCACTGTCACACTCTCCCCCCCCACTGTCACACTCTCCCCCCCCCACTGTCACACTCTCCCCCCCCACTGTCACACTCTCCCCCCCCACTGTCACACTCTCCCCCCCCACTGTCCACACTCTCCGCCCCACTGTCGCACTCTCCCCCCCCCCACTGTCACACTCCCCCCCCCACTGTCACACTCTCCCCCCCCCACTGTCACACTCTCCCGCCCCACTGTCACACTCTCCCCCCCCCCACTGTCACACTCTCCCCCCCCCCACTGTCACACTCTCCCCCCCCACTGTCGCACTCTCCCCCCCACTTCACTCTCCCCCCCCACTGTCACACTCTCCCCCCCCACTGTCACACTCTCCCCCCCCACTGTCACACTCTCCCCCCCCACTGTCACACTCTCCCCCCCCACTGTCACATTCTCCCCCCCCACTGTCACATTCTCCCCCCCCACTGTCACACTCTCCCCCCCCCCCCACTGTCACACTCTCCCCCCCCACTGTCACACTCTCCCCCCCCACTGTCACACTCTCCCCCCCACTGTCACACTCTCCCCCCCCACTGTCACACTCTCCCCCCCACTGTCACACTCCCCCCCCCCACTGTCACACTCTCCCCCCCACTGTCACACTCTCCCCCCCCACTGTCACACTCTCCCCCCCACTGTCACACTCTCCCCCCCCACTGTCACACTCTCCCCCCCCCACTGTCACACTCTCCCCCCCACTGTCACATTCTCCCCCCCCCCCACTGTCACACTCTCCCCCCCACTGTCACATTCTCCCCCCCCCCACTGTCACACTCTCCCCCCCCCCCCACTGTCACACTCTCCCCCCCCACTGTCACACTCTCCCCCCCCACTGTCACACTCTCCCCCCCACTGTCACACTCTCCCCCCCCCCACTGTCACACTCTCCCCCCCCACTGTCACACTCTCCCCCCCCCACTGTCACACTCTCCCCCCCCACTGTCACACTCTCCCCCCCCACTGTCACACTCTCCCCCCCCACTGTCACACTCTCCCCCCCCCACTGTCACACTCTTCCCCCCCCACTGTCACACTCTCCCCCCCCACTGTCACACTCTCCCCCCCCACTGTCACACTCTCCCCCCCCACTGTCACACTCTCCCCCCCCACTGTCACACTCTCCCCCCCCACTGTCACACTCTCCCCCCCCCCCACTGTCACACTCTCCCCCCCCACTGTCACACTCTCCCCCCCCACTGTCACACTCTCCCCCCCCACTGTCACACTCTCCCCCCCACTGTCACACTCTACCGCCCCACTGTCACACTCTCCCCCCCACTGTCACACTCTCCCCCCCCCACTGTCACACTCTCCCCCCCCCCCCCACTGTCACACTCTCCCCCCCACTGTCACACTCTCCCCCCCCCCACTGTCACACTCTCCCCCCCACTGTCACACTCTCCCCCCCCCACTGTCACACTCTCCCCCCCCCACTGTCACACTCTCCCCCCCACTGTCACACTCTCCCCCCCCACTGTCACACTCTCCCCCCCCCCCCACTGTCACACTCTCCCCCCCCACTGTCACACTCTCCCCCCCCCCCACTGTCACACTCTCCCCCCCCCCCACTGTCACACTCTCCCCCCCACTGTCACACTCTCCCCCCCCCCCCACTGTCACACTCTCCCCCCCCCACTGTCACACTCTCCCCCCCCCCACTGTCACACTCTCCCCCCCCCACTGTCACACTCTCCCCCCCCACTGTCACACTCTCCCCCCCCACTGTCACACTCTCCCCCCCCCCCACTGTCACACTCTCCCCCCCCCCCACTGTCACACTCTCCCCCCCCCCCACTGTCACACTCTCCCCCCCCCCCACTGTCACACTCTTCCCCCCCACTGTCACACTCTCCCCCCCCCCACTGTCACACTCTCCCCCCCCACTGTCACACTCTTCCCCCCCACTGTCACACTCTCCCCCCCCCCACTGTCACACTCTCCTCACCACTGTCACACTCTCCCCCCCCACTGTCACACTCTCCCCCCCCACTGTCACACTCTCCCCCCCCCACTGTCACACTCTCCCCCCCCCACTGTCACACTCTCCCCCCCCCCCACTGTCACACTCTCCCCCCCACTGTCACACTCTCCCCCCCCACTGTCACACCTCTCCCCCCCCACTGTCACACTCTCCCCCCCCCACTGTCACACTCTCCCCCCCCACTGTCACACTCTCCCCCCCCACTGTCACACTCTCCCCCCCCCCACTGTCACACTCTACCGCCCCACTGTCACACTCTCCCCCCCCACTGTCACACTCTCCCCCCCCCACTGTCACACTCTCCCCCCCCACTGTCACACTCTCCCCCCCCCCCACTGTCACACTCTCCCCCCACTGTCACACTCTCCCCCCCACTGTCACACTCTACCGCCCCACTGTCACACTCTCCCCCCCACTGTCACACTCTCCCCCCCACTGTCACACTCTACCGCCCACTGTCACACTCTCCCCCCCCCCCACTGTCACACTCTCCCCCCCCACTGTCACACTCCCCCCCCACTGTCACACTCTCCCCCCCACTGTCACACTCTCCCCCCCCCCACTGTCACACTCTCCCCCCCCACTGTCACACTCTACCGCCCCACTGTCACACTCTCCCCCCCCACTGTCACACTCTCCCCCCCACTGTCACACTCTCCCCCCCCCCACTGTCACACTCTCCCCCCCACTGTCACACTCCCCCCCCCCCCCACTGTCACACTCTCCTCCCCACTGTCACACTCTCCCCCCCCCCACTGTCACACTCTCCCCCCCACTGTCACACTCTCCCCCCCACTGTCGCACTCTCCCCCCCCCACTGTCACACTCTCCCCCCCCACTGTCACACCTCTCCCCCCCCACTGTCACACTCTCCCCCCCACTGTCACACTCTTCCCCCCCACTGTCACACTCTCCCCCCCCCCCCACTGTCACACTCTCGCCCCCCCCACTGTCACACTCTCGCCCCCCCACTGTCACACTCTCCCCCCCCCACTGTCACGCGCTCCCCCCCACTGTCACGCGCTCCCCCCCACTGTCACACGCTCCCCCCCACTGTCACACGTTCCCCCCCACTGTCACACTCTCCTCACCACTGTCACACTCTCCTCACCACTGTCACACTCTCCTCACCACTGTCGCACGCTCCCCACCACTGTCACACGCTCCTCACCACTGTCACACGCTCCTCACCACTGTCACACTCTCCCCCCCACTGTCACGCGCTCCTCACCACTGTCACGCGCTCCTCACCACTGTCACGCGCTCCTCACCACTGTCACACTCTTCCCCCCCACTGTCACACTCTTCCCCCCCCCCCCCACTGTCACACTCTCCCCCCCACTGTCACACTCTCCCCCCCCACTGTCACACTCTCCCCCCCCCACTGTCACACTCTCCCCCCCCACTGTCACACTCTCCCCCCCACTGTCACACTCTTCCCCCCCACTGTCACACTCTTCCCCCCCACTGTCACACTCTCCCCCCCCCACTGTCACACTCTCCCCCCCCACTGTCACACTCTCCCCCCCCACTGTCACACTCTCCCCCCCCACTGTCACACTCTCCCCCCCCCACTGTCACACTCTCCCCCCCCCCACTGTCACACTCTCCCCCCCCACTGTCACAATCTCCCCCCCCACTGTCACAATCTCCCCCCCCCACTGTCACACTCTCCCCCCCCCACTGTCACACTCTCCCCCCCCCACTGTCACACTCTCCCCCCCCACTGTCACACTCTCCCCCCCACTGTCACACTCTCCCCCCCCCACTGTCACACTCTCCCCCCCCACTGTCACACTCTCCCCCCCCCACTGTCACACTCTCCCCCCCCCACTGTCACACTCTCCCCCCCACTGTCAGCACTCTCCCCACCACTGTCGCACTCTCCCCCCTCGCACTCTCCCCCCCCACTGTCACACTCTCCCCCCCCACTGTCACACTCTCCCCCCCACTGTCACACTCTCCTCACCACTGTCACACTCTCCTCACCACTGTCACACTCTCCCCCCCACTGTCACACTCTCCTCACCACTGTCGCACGCTCCCCCACTGCCCGCCCCCCACTGTCACGCGCTCCTCACCACTGTCACGCGCTCCTCACCACTGTCACGCTCCTCACCACTGTCACACTCTACTCACCACTGTCACGCGCTCCTCACCACTGTCACACGCTCCGCACCACTGTCACGCGCTCCCCCCCACTGTCACACGCTCCCCCCCACTGTCACACGCTCCCCCCCCACTGTCACACGCTCCCCCCCACTGTCACACGCTCCCCCCCACTGTCACACTCTCCCCCCCCATTGTCGCACTCTCCCCCCCCACTGTCACACTCGCCCCACCACTGTCACACTCTCCTCACCACTGTCACACTCTCCCCCCCCACTGTCACACGTTCCCCCCCACTGTCACACGCTCCCCCCCACTGTCACACTCTCCCCCCCCACTGTCACACTCTCCTCACCACTGTCACACTCTCCTCACCACTGTCGCACTCTCCCCCCGACTGTCGCACTCTCCTCACCACTGTCGCACTCTCCTCACCACTGTCGCACTCTCCCCCCCACTGTCGCACTCTCTCCCCCCCCACTGTCACTCTCCCCCCCCCCCCACTGTCACGCTCTCCTCACCACTGTCGCGCTCTCCACCCCACTGTCGCACTCTCTCCCCCCCACTGTCACGCGCTCCTCACCACTGTCACGCGCTCCTCACCACTGTCACACTCTCCTCACCACTGTCACACTCTCCCCCCCACTGTCACACTCTCCTCACCACTGTCGCACTCTCCCCCCGACTGTCGCCCTCTCCTCACCACTGTCGCGCTCTCCCCCCCCCCACTGTCGCACTCTCCCCACCACTCTCGCACTCTCCTCACCACTGTCACACTCTCCCCCCCCACTGTCACACTCTCCTCACCACTGTCACACTCTCCCCCCCACTGTCGCACGCTCCCCACCACTGTCACACGCTCCTCACCACTGTCGCACTCTCCCCCCCACTGTCACGCGATCCTCACCACTGTCACGCGCTCCTCACCACTGTCACGCGCTCCTCACCACTGTCACGCGCTCCTCACCACTGTCACGCGCTCCTCACCACTGTCACACGCTCCGCACCACTGTCACGCGCTCCCCCCCACTGTCACACGCTCCCCCCCACTGTCACACGCTCCCCCCCACTGTCACACGCTCCCCCCCACTGTCACACGCTCCCCCCCCACTGTCACACGCTCCCCCCCCACTGTCACACTCTCCCCCCCACTGTCACACTCTCCTCACCACTGTCACACTCTCCTCACCACGGTCACACTCTCCCCCCCCACTGTCACACGTTCCCCCCCACTGTCACACGCTCCCCCCCACTGTCACACTCTCCCCCCCACTGTCACACTCTCCTCACCACTGTCGCACTCTCCCCCCGACTGTCGCACTCTCCTCACCACTGTCGCACTCTCCTCACCACTGTCGCACTCTCCTCACCACTGTCGCACTCTCCCCCCCCACTGTCACACTCTCCTCACCACTGTCGCACTCTCCCCCCGACTGTCGCACTCTCCTCACCACTGTCGCGCTCTCCCCCCCCCACTGTCGCACTCTCCCCACCACTCTCGCACTCTCCTCACCACTGTCACACTCTCCCCCCCACTGTCACACTCTCCTCACCACTGTCACACTCTCCCCCCCACTGTCGCACGCTCCCCACCACTGTCACACGCTCCTCACCACTGTCGCACTCTCCCCCCCACTGTCACGCGCTCCTCACCACTGTCACGCGCTCCTCACCACTGTCACGCGCTCCTCACCACTGTCACGCGCTCCTCACCACTGTCACGCGCTCCTCACCACTGTCACACGCTCCGCACCACTGTCACGCGCTCCCCCCCACTGTCACACGCTCCCCCCCACTGTCACACGTTCCCCCCCACTGTCACACTCTCCTCACCACTGTCACACTCTCCCCCCCACTGTCGCACTCTCCCCCCCCACTGTCGCACTCGCCCCCCCACTGTCACACTCTCCTCACCACTGTCACACTCTCCTCACCACTGTCACACTCTCCCCCCCACTGTCACACGTTCCCCCCCACTGTCACACGCTCCCCCCCACTGTCGCACCCTCCTCACCACTGTCGCACTCTCCTCACCACTGTCGCACTCTCCTCACCACTGTCACACTCTCCCCCCCACTGTCACACTCTCCCCCCCACTGTCACACTCTCCTCACCACTGTCACACTCTCCCCCCCACTGTCACACTCTCCTCACCACTGTCGCACTCTCCCCCCGACTGTCGCACTCTCCTCACCACTGTCGCACTCTCCTCACCACTGTCGCGCTCTCCTCACCACTGTCACGCTCTCCTCACCACTGTCGCACTCTCCCCACCACTGTCGCACTCTCCCCCACCACTGTCGCACTCTCCCCCCCACTGTCACACTCTCCCCCCCACTGTCACACTCTCCTCACCACTGTCACACTCTCCTCACCACTGTCACACTCTCCCCCCCCACTGTCACACTCTCCTCACCACTGTCGCACGCTCCCCACCACTGTCACACGCTCCTCACCACTGTCACACCTCACACGCTCCTCACCACTGTCACACGCTCCTCACCACTGTCACACTCTCCCCCCCACTGTCACGCGCTCCTCACCACTGTCACGCGCTCCTCACCACTGTCACGCGCTCCTCACCACTGTCACGCGCTCCTCACCACTGTCACACTCTACTCACCACTGTCACGCGCTCCTCACCACTGTCACACGCTCCGCACCACTGTCACACGCTCCCCCCCCACTGTCACACGCTCCCCCCCACTGTCACACGCTCCCCCCCCACTGTCACACGCTCCCCCCCACTGTCACACGCTCCCCCCCACTGTCACACGCTCCCCCCCACTGTCAAACGCTCCCCCCCACTGTCACACTCTCCTCACCACTGTCACGCGCTCCTCACCACTGTCACGCGCTCCTCACCACTGTCGCGCTCTCCCCCCCCACTGTCGCACTCTCCCCACCACTCTCGCACTCTCCTCACCACTGTCACACTCTCCCCCCCACTGTCACACTCTCCCCCCCACTGTCACACTCTCCCCCCCCCACTGTCACACTCTCCTCACCACTGTCACACTCTCCCCCCCACTGTCACACTCTCCTCACCACTGTCGCACTCTCCCCCCGACTGTCGCACTCTCCTCACCACTGTCGCATTCTCCTCACCACTGTCGCGCTCTCCTCACCACTGTCACGCTCTCCTCACCACTGTCGCACTCTCTCCCCCCCACTGTCACGCGCTCCTCACCACTGTCACGCGCTCCTCACCACTGTCACGCGCTCCTCACCACTGTCGCGCGCTCCTCACCACTGTCGCGCGCTCCTCACCACTGTCGCGCGCTCCTCACCACTGTCGCGCTCTCCCCCACCACTGTCGCACTCTCCCCACCACTGTCGCACTCTCCTCACCACTGTCGCACTCTCCCCCCCACTGTCACACTCTCCTCACCACTGTCACACTCTTCCCCCCCACTGTCACACTCTTCCCCCCCACTGTCACACTCTTCCCCCCCACTGTCACACTCTCCTCACCACTGTCGCACTCTCCTCACCATTGTCGCACTCTCCTCACCACTGTCACACTCTCCCCCCCACTGTCACACTCTCCCCCCCCAGTGTCACACTCTCCTCACCACTGTCACACTCTCCCCCCCAATGTCACACTCTCCTCACCACTGTCACACTCTCCTCACCACTGTCACACTCTCCCCCCCACTGTCGCACGCTCCCCACCACTGTCACACGCTCCTCACCACTGTCACACTCACCCCCCCACTGTCACGCGCTCCTCACCACTGTCACACTCTCCCCCCCACTGTCACGCGCTCCTCACCACTGTCACGGGCTCCTCACCACTGTCACACTCTCCTCACCAATGTCACACTCTACTCACCACTGTCACACTCTACTCACCACTGTCACGCGCTCCTCCCCACTGTCACGCGCTCCCCCCCACTGTCACACGCTCCCCCCCACTGTCACACGTTCCCCCCCACTGTCACACTCTCCTCACCACTGTCGCACTCTCCCCACCACTGTCGCACGCTCCCCACCACTGTCACATGCTCCTCACCACTGTCACACGCTCCTCACCACTGTCACACTCTCCCCCCCACTGTCACACTCTCCCCCCCCACTGTCACGCGCTCCTCACCACTGTCACGCGCTCCTCACCACTGTCACGCGCTCCTCACCACTGTCACACTCTACTCACCACTGTCACACTCTGCCCCCCCCCCCCACTGTCACACTCTCCCCCCCCCCCCAATGTCACACTCTCCCCCCCCGCCCACTGTCACACTCTCCCCCCCCACTGTCACACTCTCCCCCCCCCCCCCCAATGTCACACTCTCCCCCCCCCCACTGTCAACTCTCCCCCCCCACTGTCACACTCTCCCCCCCCACTGTCACACTCTCCCCCCCCACTGTCACACTCTCCCCCCCGCCCACTGTCACACTCTCCCCCCCACTGTCACACTCTCCCCCCCCCCACTGTCACACTCTCCCCCCCCCACTGTCACACTCTCCCCCCCCCCCCCACTGTCACACTCTCCCCCCCCACTGTCACACTCTCCCCCCCCACTGTCACACTCTCCCCCCCCCCCACTGTCACACTCTCCCCCCCCACTGTCACACTCTCCCCCCCCACTGTCACACTCTCCCCCCCCCACTGTCACACTCTCCCCCCCCACTGTCACACTCTCCCCCCCCACTGTCACACTCTCCCCCCCCACTGTCACACTCTCCCCCCCCCACTGTCACACTCTCCCCCCCACTGTCGCACTCTCCCCCCCCCCACTGTCACACTCCCCCCCCCACTGTCACACTCTCCCCCCCCCCACTGTCACACTCTCCCGCCCCACTGTCACACTCTCCCCCCCCCACTGTCACACTCTCCCCCCCCCCCACTGTCACACTCTCCCCCCCCCACTGTCGCACTCTCCCCCCCCCCCCACTGTCACACTCTCCCCCCCACTGTCACACTCTCCCCCCACTGTCACACTCTCCCCCCCACTGTCACACTCTCCCCCCCCCACTGTCACATTCTCCCCCCCACTGTCACACTCTCCCCCCCCCACTGTCACACTCTCCCCCCCCACTGTCACACTCTCCCCCCCCACTGTCACACTCTCCCCCCCCACTGTCACACTCTCCCCCCCACTGTCACACTCTTCCCCCCACTGTCACACTCTCCCCCCCCCCCACTGTCACACTCTCCCCCCCCACTGTCACACTCTCCCCCCCACTGTCACACTCTCCCCCCCACTGTCACATCTCCCCCCCCCACTGTCACACTCTCCCCCCCCCCACTGTCACACTCTCCCCCCCACTGTCACACTCTCCCCCCCCTCTGTCACACTCTCCCCCCCCACTGTCACTCTCCCCCCCCCACTGTCACATTCTCCCCCCCCCACTGTCACATCTCCCCCCCACTGTCACACTCTCCCTCCCACTGTCACACTCTCCCCCCCCCACTGTCACACTCTCCCCGCCCCACTGTCACACTCTCCCCCCGCCCCACTGTCACACTCTCCCCCCCCCCCACTGTCACACTCTCCCCCCCACTGTCACACTCTCCCCCCCACTGTCACATTCTCCCCCCACTGTCACACTCTCCCTCACCACTGTCACACTCTCCCCCCCCACTGTCACACTCTCCCCCCGCCCCACTGTCACACTCTCCCCCCGCCCCACTGTCACACTCTCCCCCCCCACTGTCACACTCTCCCCCCCACTGTCACACTCTCCCCCCCACTGTCACACTCTCCCCCCCCACTGTCACACTCTCCCCCCCCACTGTCACATTCTCCCCCCCCCCACTGTCACACCTCTCCCCCCCCCCCCCCACTGTCACACTCTCCCCCCCCACTGTCACACTCTCCCCCCCCCACTGTCACACTCTCCCCCCCACTGTCACACTCTCCCCCCCCACTGTCACACTCTCCCCCCCCCACTGTCACACTCTCCCCCCCACTGTCACATTCTCCCCCCCCCCCACTGTCACACTCTCCCCCCCCCACTGTCACACTCTCCCCCCCCACTGTCACACTCTCCCCCCCCCACTGTCACACTCTCCCCCCCCACTGTCACACTCTCCCCCCCACTGTCACACTCTCCCCCCCCCCACTGTCACACTCTCCCCCCCCCACTGTCACACTCTCCCCCCCACTGTCACACTCTCCCCCCCACTGTCACACTCCCCCCCACTGTCACACTCACTGTCCCCCCCCCCCACTGTCACACTCTCCCCCCCCCCCACTGTCACACTCTCCCCCCCCCACTGTCACACTCTCCCCCCCCCACTGTCACACTCTCCCCCCACTGTCACACTCTCCCCCCCCACTGTCACACTCTCCCCCCCCCCCCACTGTCACACTCCCCCCCCCACTGTCACACTCTCCCCCCCCCCACTGTCACACTCTCCCCCCCCACTGTCACACTCTCCCCCCCCCCCACTGTCACACTCTCCCCCCCCCACTGTCACACTCTCCCCCCCCCCACTGTCACACTCCCCCCCCCCACTGTCACACTCTCCCCCCCCACTGTCACACTCTCCCCCCCCCACTGTCACACTCTCCCCCCACTGTCACACTCTTCCCCCCCCACTGTCACACTCTCCCCCCCCCACTGTCACACTCTCCCCCCCCACTGTCACACTCTCCCCCCCCCCCCACTGTCACACTCTCCCCCCCCACTGTCACACTCTTCCCCCCCCACTGTCACACTCTCCCCCCCCACTGTCACACTCTCCCCCCCCCACTGTCACACTCTCCCCCCCCACTGTCACACTCTCCCCCCCCCCCACTGTCACACTCTCCCCCCCCCACTGTCACACTCTCCCCCCCCACTGTCACACTCTCCCCCCCCACTGTCACACTCTCCCCCCCCACTGTCACACTCTCCCCCCCCACTGTCACACTCTCCCCCCCCACTGTCACACTCTCCCCCCCACTGTCACACTCTCCCCCCCCCACTGTCACACTCTCCCCCCCCCCCACTGTCACACTCTCCCCCCCCCCACTGTCACACTCTCCCCCCCCACTGTCACACTCTCCCCCCCCACTGTCACACTCTCCCCCCCCACTGTCACACTCTCCCCCCCCACTGTCACACTCTCACCCCCCCACTGTCACACTCTCCCCCCCCCCACTGTCACACTCTCCCCCCCACTGTCACACACTCCCCCCCCACTGTCACACTCTCCCCCCCACTGTCACACTCTCCCCCCACTGTCACACTCTCCCCCCCACTGTCGCACTCTCCCCTCCCACTGTCACGCGCTCCTCACCACTGTCACGCGCTCCTCACCACTGTCACACTCTCCCCCTCCCACTGTCACACTCTCCCCCCCACTGTCACGCGCTCCTCACCACTGTCACGCGCTCCTCACCACTGTCACACTCTCCCCCCCCCACTGTCACACTCTCCCCCCCCCACTGTCACACTCTCCCCCCCCACTGTCACACTCTCCCCCCCCACTGTCAAACTCTCCCCCGCCACTGTCACACTCCTCCCCCCCCCACTGTCACACTCTCCCCCCCCACTGTCACACTCTCCCCCGCCACTGTCACACTCTCCCCCGCCACTGTCACACTCTCCCCCCCCACTGTCACACTCTCCCCCCCCACTGTCACACTCTCCCCCCCCACTGTCACACTCTCCCCCCCCCCACTGTCACACTCTCCCCCGCCACTGTCACACTCTCCCCCCCCCACTGTCACACTCTCCCCCCCCACTGTCACACTCTCCCCCCCCACTGTCACACTCTCCCCCCCACTGTCACACTCTCCCCCCCCCCACTGTCACACTCTCCCCCCCCCCACTGTCACACTCTTCCCCCCCCCACTGTCACACTCTCCCCCCCCCCCCACTGTCACACTCTCCCCCCCACTGTCACACTCTCCCCCCCACTGTCGCACTCTCCCCCCACTGTCGCACTCTCCCCTCCACTGTCACGCGCTCCTCACCACTGTCACGCGCTCCTCACCACTGTCACACTCTCCCCCCCCACTGTCACACTCTCCCCCCCCCACTGTCACACTCTCCCCCCCCACTGTCAAACTCTCCCCCGCCACTGTCACACTCTCCCCCCCCACTGTCACACTCTCCCCCCCACTGTCACGCGCTCCTCACCACTGTCACGCGCTCCTCACCACTGTCACGCGCTCCTCACCACTGTCACGCGCTCCTCACCACTGTCACACTCTCCCCCCCCCACTGTCACACTCTCCCCCCCCCCACTGTCACACTCTCCCCCCCCACTGTCAAACTCTCCCCCGCCACTGTCACACTCTCCCCCCCCACTGTCACACTCTCCCCCCCCCCACTGTCACACTCTCCCCCCCACTGTCACACTCTCCCCCCACTGTCGCACTCTCCCCCCCACTGTCACACTCTCCCCCCCACTGTCACACTCTCCCCCCCACTGTCACGCGCTCCTCACCACTGTCACGCGCTCCTCACCACTGTCACGCGCTCCTCACCACTGTCACACTCTCCCCCCCCCACTGTCACACTCTCCCCCCCCCACTGTCACACTCTCCCCCCCCCACTGTCACACTCTTCCCCCCCCACTGTCAAACTCTCCCCCGCCACTGTCACACTCTCCCCCCCCCACTGTCACACTCTCCCCCCCCACTGTCACACTCTCCCCCCCCACTGTCACACTCTCCCCCCCCCACTGTCACACTCTCCCCCCCCCACTGTCACACTCTCCCCCCCCACTGTCAAACTCTCCCCCGCCACTGTCAAACTCTCCCCCGCCACTGTCACACTCTCCCCCCCCACTGTCACACTCTCCCCCCCCACTGTCAAACTCTCCCCCGCCACTGTCACACTCCTCCCCCCCCCCACTGTCACACTCTCCCCCCCCACTGTCACACTCTCCCCCCCCACTGTCACACTCTCCCCCGCCACTGTCACACTCTCCCCCGCCACTGTCACACTCTCCCCCCCCCCACTGTCACACTCTCCCCCCCCACTGTCACACTCTCCCCCCCCCCCCCCACTGTCACACTCTCCCCCGCCACTGTCACACTCTCCCCCCCCACTGTCACACTCTCCCCCCCACTGTCACACTCTCCCCCCCACTGTCACACTCTCCCCCGCCACTGTCACACTCTCCCCCCCACTGTCACACTCTCCCCCCCCACTGTCACACTCTCCCCCCCACTGTCACACTCTCCCCCCCACTGTCACACTCTCCCCCCCACTGTCACACTCTCCTCACCACTGTCACACTCTCCCCCCACTGTCACACTCTCCCCCCCCACTGTCACACTCTCCCCCCCACTGTCACACTCTCCCCCCCACTGTCACACTCTCCCCCCCACTGTCACACTCTCCCCCCCACTGTCACACTCTCCTCACCACTGTCACACTCTCCCCCCCACTGTCACACTCTCCCCCCCCACTGTCACACTCTCCCCCCCCACTGTCACACTCTCCCCCCCACTGTCACACTCTCCTCACCACTGTCACACTCTCCCCCCCCACTGTCACACTCTCCCCCCCCACTGTCACACTCTCCCCCCCCACTGTCACACTCTCCCCCCCCACTGTCACACTCTCCCCCCCCACTGTCACACTCTCCCCCCCCCACTGTCACACTCTCCCCCCCACTGTCACACTCTCCCCCCCCCACTGTCACACTCTCCCCCCCCACTGTCACACTCTCCCCCCCCACTGTCACACTCTCCCCCCCCACTGTCACACTCTCCCCCCCCCACTGTCACACTCTCCCCCGCCACTGTCACACTCTCCCCCCCCACTGTCACACTCTCCCCCCCCACTGTCACACTCTCCCCCCCCACTGTCACACTCTCCCCCCCACTGTCACACTCTCCCCCCCCACTGTCACACTCTCCCCCCCCCCCACTGTCACACTCTCCCCCCCCCACTGTCACACTCTCCCCCCCACTGTCACACTCTCCCCCGCCACTGTCACACTCTCCCCCCCCCACTGTCACACTCTCCCCCCCACTGTCACACTCTCCCCCCCCACTGTCACACTCTCCCCCCCCACTGTCACACTCTCCCCCCCACTGTCACACTCTCCCCCCCCCACTGTCACACTCTCCCCCCCCACTGTCACACTCTCCCCCCCCCACTGTCACACTCTCCCCCCCCCCACTGTCACACTCTCCCCCCCACTGTCACACTCTCCCCCCCCCACTGTCACACTCTCCCCCCCCACTGTCACACTCTCCCCCCGCCACTGTCACACTCTCCCCCGCCACTGTCACACTCTCGCCCCCACTGTCACACTCTCCCCCCCCCCCCACTGTCACACTCTCCCCCCCCCCCCCACTGTCACACTCTTCCCCTCCCCCCACTGTCACACTCTTCCCCTCCCCCCACTGTCACACTCTTCCCCTCCCCTCACTGTAATGCCCTTCCCCCCTCCGTCACACCCTCCCTCCCCACCCACTGTACTCCCCCTGTGGCATTTCACCGGATACACACGACTCCGGGCATGTGGCACTTGTGCGATATCCGGCATGCCCATTGATCTTGGAGTCACTTCTTGATATCCAGTTGGAATGCCTGGATCAAAGTAGGAAGGAGACCATTGACTGTCAGTATTATGTGGTGATCCACCATCTCACAGTATGGATAGACCAAGGACTGATTGTTAACGACTGGTGCGATTCCCAGTAACATGGACTGCTTTTATATTGAATAGATTTACAAGGCAGAAGACCGGCAGCAGACTTGGCTGAAGTCTCCGAATCTTCTCCTCTGTTGCCGAGGCTTCATTCCCTCCCTACGCTCGAGAAGCCCGACCAGGTGGCAAAGTCGCCCACCGAGGGCAGGAAGGAGCTGCTTCTAGAGGGGACCTTTCAGGCCAACCTCCATGGTAACAGCGGAGGAAGGGAGCCTTGGTGAGGCAGAAGACCAGCAGGCTTGCTGTCCAAGTCAAGCAAGTACAAAGTCCGACCTGTGCAGTTTGGACCCTGCCGATTCGCTCCTTGACGGTCAGTCAGACATGGCAGCACACAACGACTCCGAGCGTGAGGGAGCGAGGGCTGAGCAGGCCGTGTCTCCGCTGCGGATGACTGAAGAGACCGCTGCACTGAAAACATCTTCAGACAACCAGAGCACCCCAGCCTCGCCGGCCGCCACGCGCCAGGTCTCGGAGCAGGAGGCTTCATCCGATGAGCTCAACAATAAGTTCCGCTCACAGAGGCTGGACTCCTCCTCTTCCTCAAGTGAGACAAATGCGTTGAGCCCCAGCGCACCTCCTGCACCGGCCTCTGGACAGTCCTCGCCCCCCTCGACCAGGTCCGTAACCATTCCGCCGACCTTCAACGCCAAGGAAGGCAGCATTGGTGCCAGCATGACCCCTGCCCAAGGTAAGGACTCCGTGGCACCAAGGGACAGCATCGAGCTGGCGAAGAAACACTACAGCCAGCCCCAGCCCGGGCCAGAGAGGCTCAATCACATTGTCTGCATCGACATCTGCTCCTTCAAGCCTATTGCCTTTCCACGGCAACCGGTACAGGTGCAAGAGACGGACATCGACGACGTCCCTGAAAGATGGAGACGGAAGAGAGTGAGCACCCCTCCCATGCAGGAGGTCCCCCTCCCATTCCTGCCCAGCGTGTCAAAAGAGGCATCTGATTCGAATGTGCCAAGCGTGTCTCCGTCAACAAGCCCCCGCCTCCACCGTTACACCGCTTTCCTTCTTGGGTAAGATTAAGGTTTGTCCCCAGAACACTGTGCGTCGGTGTCCCCCCGAATAATGAGACCCTGTCCCCCATATAACGGGGATCTGTCCCCCCCACCACCGTATACCAGGGCTCTGTCCCACCCCCCAAACCCCCCCGTATAACGGAGCTCTGTCCCCCCCTCCCACCCCCCGCGGTGTAACGGGGCTCTCTGTTCCCCCACCCCGGTGTAACGGGGCTCTCTGTTCCCCCACCCCGGTGTAACGGGGCTCTGCGCCCCACCCCGGTGTAACAGGGCTCTGTTCTATGTATATGGACAATCATTCTAAATAGAAACTAATCAAGTTTAAGTAGGCAGTACAAAGAAGGTTCACTCGGTTAATCCCGGGGATGAGGGGGCGGACATATGAGGAGAGGTTGAGTAGATTGGGACTCTACTCATTGGAGTTCAGAAGAATGAGAGTCGATCTTATTGAAACATATAGATTGTGAAGGGGCTTGATCGGGTGGATGCAGTAAGGATGTTCCCAAAGATGGGTGAAACTAGAACTAGGGGGCATAATCTTAGAATAAGGGGCTGCTCTTTCAAAACTGAGATGAGGAGAAACTTCTTCACTCAGAGGGTGGTAGGTCTGTGGAATTTGCTGCCCAGGAAGCTGTGGAAGCTGCATCATTGAATAAATTTAAACAGAAATAGACAGTTTCCAAGAAGTAAAGGGAATTAGGGGTTACGGGGCGCGGGCAGGAAATGGACATGATTTAGATTTGAGGTTAGGATCAGATCAGCCATGAATCTTATTGAATGGCGGAGCAGGCTCGAGGGGCCGATTGGCCTACTCCTGCTCCTATTTCTTATGTTCTTATGTTCTTATCATTCTATATACAGCCAAATCATTATTTATATAAAGAAATAATTCTCTCTCTCTCTCAATATGTTTAATGTATATATAGACAAATCATTCTGTATATATATATATATATATATAGACAAATCATTCTATATATAGACAAATCATTCTGTATATATATATATATATATATATATAGACAAATCATTCTATATTATATATAGACAAATCATTCTATATATAGACAAATCATTCTATATATAGACAAATCATTCTATATATATATATAGACAAATCATTCTATATATATATATAGACAAATCATTCTATATATATATAGACAAATCATTCTGTATATAGACATATAGAATAATTTGTCCATTTATAGAATAATTTGTCTATAAATATGCATAGAATGATTTGATTGTCTAGATAAAATGATTTGTCTATATACAGAATTATGTCTATATATAGAATGATTTGTCTATAGACATAGAATGGTTTGACTATATATAGAATGATTTGTCTATATATATATATATAGAATGATTTGTCTATATATAGAATGATTTTATCTATATATAGAATGATTTGTCTATATATATATATAGAATGATTGTCTATATATAGAATGATTTGTCTATATATATATATAGAATGATTTGTCTATATATAGAATGATTTGTCTATATATTATATATAGAATGATTTGTCTATATATATATATATATAGAATGATTTGTCTATATATAATATATAGAATGATTGTCTATATATATATATAGAATGATTTGTCTATATATATATATAGAATGATTTGTCTATATATATATAGAATGATTTGTCTATATATATATATAGAATGATTTGTCTATATATATATTATAGAATGATTTGTCTATATATATATATATATAGAATGATTTGTCTATATATATATATATAGAATGATTTGTCTATATATATATATAGAATGATTTGTCTATATATATATATATATAGAATGATTTGTCTATATATATATATATAGAATGATTTGTCTATATATATATATATAGAATGATTTGTCTATATATATAGAATGATTTGTCTATATATATAGAATGATTTGTCTATATATATATATAGAATGATTTTGTCTAATATATATATATAGAATGATTTGTCTATATATAGAATGATTTGTCTATATATATATAGAATGATTTGTCTATTATATATAGAATGATTTGTCTATATATAGAATGATTTGTCTATATATATATATATATAGAATGATTTGTCTATATATATATATATAGAATGATTTGTCTATATATTTATATATAGAATGATTTGTCTATATATATATATATATAGAATGATTGTCTATATATATATATAGAATGATTTGTCTATATATATATATAGAATGATTTGTCTATATATATATATAGAATGATTTGTCTATATATATATATAGAATGATTTGTCTATATATATATAGAATGATTTGTCTATATATATATAGAATGATTTGTCTATATATATATAGAATGATTTGTCTATATATATATATAGAATGATTTGTCTATATATATATATATATATAGAATGATTTGTCTATATAGTATATATATATAGAATGATTTGTCTATATATTATATATATAGAATGATTTGTCTATATATATATATATATAGAATGATTTGTCTATATATATATATATAGAATGATTTGTCTATATATATATATATAGAATGATTTGTCTATATATATATATATATATATATAGAATGATTTGTCTATATATATATATATAGAATGATTTGTCTATATATATACATATAGAATGATTTGTCTATATATATATATATATAGAATGATTTGTCTATATATATATATATATAGAATGATTTGTCTATATATATATATATATAGAATGATTTGTCTATATATATATATATATATATAGAATGATTTGTCTATATATATATATATATAGAATGATTTGTCTATATATATATATATATAGAATGATTTGTCTATATATATATTATATATATAGAATGATTTGTCTATATATATTATATATATATATAGAATGATTTGTCTATATATATATATATATATATAGAATGATTTGTCTATATATATATATATATATATATATATAGAATGATTTGTCTATATATATATATATATATAGAATGATTTGTCTATATATATATATATATATAGAATGATTTGTCTATATATATATATATATAGAATGATTTGTCTACATACCAGAGTATATATTTGAAAAGGTCTTTCCTGACTGTGCTCACGGTGAATTGGATGCGTTTGAAGGGGAAGGCTGTTACAGGAAGTAACTGTGACCCTTACACGCAGAGCGTGCTGTACGCACAATGTATAATATATTATTGGTCACTCTCCTTTGGCGTTGTGCACGAGGACTCCAGACCCCCTCATCACCCTCGAAGAGGAGATGACCAAGGACATCGCCGTTGAGAAGGTACAAGGTTTCTGCCACCAATTGTTAGATGCCTCACCCATGAGCCAAGACATTCCTGAAGACTGGGACAAAAACCCTATCAAAGTCCTTGTTGCAGGTGAAGCAGGCTTGGAGGGAAGGGGATAACTTGACCCAGGGGCACAGACAAAATTCAGTCCTCTTTTTAAAGTCATGCATTCTGTCCTTATTTTCATATGATGCTTTGATTTTATGCTATTACAATTTAATAGCAAAACTTGTGGCAAATTGAGACGCAGAGAAGCCAAGTTGATTGGAGCAGAGGAGTTTCTCTGCAGTGAAGGCTGAGGGGCCGGGAGATGCAAACTGAGGCATTACACCGCCATCACTGGCGGGATGGTATAATTACAATGTGACGTGTTTTACATAGGCAGTTTCTATTATAAATGTGGACATAGGGAATTGTAATGGAAATGTCTGCAGACAGAAGTCTGCATAAATGACATCTTTTGTGACTGTGACCTTGGTATATTCTGCTACCTCGTCCTTCGCAAGATTTGACATGGTCAACCACACCATCCTCCTCTTCCTCCAACACCTCTCCTCCAGTGTCCAGCTCATTGCAAGTGCAAGTCCTTTCTTTCATATGCCCTTTTATCCTTTCAGTTTTTGCTTTTCATCGACAGCACAGAAGGAGACCATTCGGCCCATTGTGCCCGTGCCGGGAGCTATCCAATTAGCCCAACTCCCCCGCACTTTCCCTGTAGCTCTGGAAAGTTTTCCTTTCGGAGGTTGGAAGACGATCAGATTATGTCGTAGCAATGCACTGTTATTCCTAAAACAAAATGCTGAACAGCTTGTGGAAAACCGGAGTCTTTGGGTTCCGGAAGGAAGGAGGGTGGGAGGGGAGTACGGTTGCAAAGCTGAAACTTAAAGGAATAGATGAAGATCACAGAACGAGTGATTCAACACAGGAAACCTCACCTGGACCAGACACGGAAAGGATCGACAGATTGATAGCTCTTTCTCCATTCTGTGGCTGGTGGTGGTGGTACATGGTCGTCCTTGGTTGGTGGAGCGATTTGTCTGGTTAAAGAACGAGTCGAGACGAGATACTTTGACTTTGTACGCAGGGACCGACTCCCAAGGTGCAACCGTTTGTTGTTCCCATTGAGTCCTTTCTTTGTCTTTACAGGAGAGTCGAATCTACACCCTAGCCAAGTCTGGTATGAGGATGTCGGATGTGACCTTTGGAACCAGCTCCCCTAAGAGACGTAAGTGGATCTGTTCAGGTAAAACCATCCGTTGACTTTGTGAGCTCGAGGACTTGTGCAGCTCTCACTGCTTTCACGATCGCTTCCCTGAAGGTGGATGTGAGGGCAGAATCCAGTCCTTTATCACAAAGCCAGTGCTCAGGTTGGTGAGGCCTATCTCAGAGCCCCAACATCCTATCCTTTACGATAGGCACAGAGAGAATACTTAGAAACTGATTAGCCAATCATCGATGGGTATAGTATAAGATAAAAAGGACTTGCATTTCTAGTGCCTTCCTCAACCTCAGGATGTCCCAATGCTCTTTACAACTATGAACTACTGGTGAATTGTGGTCACTGGAAACAATGGCAGCCAATTTGCGCACAGCAAGGCCCCACAAACAGCGATGTGATAATGACCAGATAATCTATTTTAGTTGTTGGTTGAGGGATAAATACTGGCCAGGACACCGGGCAGAACTCCCCTGCTCTTCTTCGATTAGTACCATGGGATCTTTACGTTCACCTGAGAGGGCAGACAAGCTTGGTTTAACATCTCACCCAAAAGACAGTGCAGAACTCCCTCAGTACTGCACTGGGAGTATCAGCCTAGATTTTGTGCTCAAGTCTCTGGGGCATGATTTTGTCGAGGTGGGGGGAGGTGGGTTTCCCAGCCGTCCTTATGATTTTCACGTTAGAACGTCTTTTTTTTATGGTTTCCTGCCCGCGGAGGTCGGGGGTCACCGGGGGCGGGGTCAGTCATTGGAGGGCTCTGTGATCGGGGAGGGTCAGTCATCGAGGGGGGCACAGATCAGGGGTCATCGCGGGAGTCGGAGATCATTGGGGGGGGGTATCGGAGATCATGGGTGGGGTCGGAGATCATGGGGGAGGGTTTAGAGATCATGGGGGTGGGGATCAGAGATCGTGGGGGGTGGGGTTTGGAGATCGTGGGGGGGCGGGGTTTGGAGATCGTCGGGGGCGGGATTCGGAGATCGTGTGGGGGCGGGATTCGGAGATCGTGTGGGGGCGGGATTCGGAGATCGTGTGGGGGCGGGATTCGGAGATCGTGTGGGGGCGGGATTCGGAGATCGTGTGGGGGCGGGATTCGGAGATCGTGTGGGGCGGGATTCGGAGATCGTGTGGGGGCGGGATTCGGAGATCGTGTGGGGGCGGGATTCGGAGATCGTGTGGGGCGGGATTCGGAGATCGTGTGGGGGCGGGATTCGGAGATCGTGTGGGGGCGGGATTCGGAGATCGTGTGGGGGGCGGGATTCGGAGATCGTGTGGGGGCGGGATTCGGAGATCGTGTGGGGGCGGGATTCGGAGATCGTGTGGGGGCGGGATTCGGAGATCGTGTGGGGGGCGGGGATTCGGAGATCGTGTGGGGGCGGGATTCGGAGATCGTGTGGGGGCGGGATTCGGAGATCGTGTGGGGGCGGGATTCGGAGATCGTGTGGGGGCGGGATTCGGAGATCGTGGGGGGGCGGGATTCGGAGATCGTGTGGGGGCGGGATTCGGAGATCGTGGGGGTGGGGTCGCTGCAGGTCGGCTTGTTGGGTCTGGGGGAAGCACTCCTGCTCCTCCGGGCCCACAAGCTTCGCTATAAAGGGCACACACCTGCTGTTTTGGGCCTTCTCGCCTCCTCTTACGTGGCCTGAAGGAAAGAGCCCGGGAATCCCGCCCTCAGGGGTTAAAAACAAAAAAAATGTCAAAATGGAGGCCCAGAGCCTCCTTGAAAGCTTTTGGTGACCGACCCGCCTCCTGAGAGCAGATTGGTCACCCGCCTCCATGAAAAGTGGGCGGGTTGGGGATAGGTTTTAGTCTTTAAAAATTTTTATTGCCCCTAACCCATCCGTTTATTCCCATTTAAAATCATACCCCTGAGTGGGATTTGAACCTAGGACTTCAGACTCTTCGGCAGTAAGAGTGTGACCCACTGAGCCACAGGTGATAGTGGAGGTGGATGTGACATGGTAAGAGTTGGTGATGATGTACTCATGTACTAGTAGGACAGATTACACCAATTGGTACAGTCTGAGTAAGCAAGTGCTAGCTTGTGTGTTTGTGCCTGTACATTCATGTGTGCGTATGTGCAGGTGTGAGTGTTACATCGTTACATAAACTACAGCACAGAAACAGGCCATTCTGCCCATCTGGTCTTTGCTGGTGTTTATACTCCACACGAGCCTCCTCCCTCCCTACTTCATCTAACCCTATCAGCATATCCTTCTATTCCTTTCTCTCGTCATGTGCTTATCTAGCTTCCCCTTAAATGTATCTGTTATTTGCCTCAACTACTCCTTGTGGTAGCAAGTTCCATATTCTCACCACTCTCTGGGTAAAAGTTGTTTCTCCTGAATTCCCTATTGGATTTATTAGCGACTATTTTATATTTATGGCCCTGGTTTTGGTCTTCCCCACAAGTAGGAGCATTTTCTCTACATCTACCCTATCAAACCCTTTCATAATTTGAAAGATCTCGATCAGGTCACCCCTCAGCCTTCTCTTTTCCAAGAAAACAGCCCCAGCCTGTTCAGCCTTTCCTGATAGGTGTATCCTCTCAGTTCTGGTTTCATCCTTGTGAATCTTTTTTGCACCCTCTCCAATACCCCTATATCAACTGAAACCTGTGGAACACCACTTCCCACCTTTTGTCAGTCTGAGTAGCTACCCTTAACCCCTACTCTCTTGTTCTGTTTTGTAACAGCTTGTTATCCATTCTGTTACCTGAGCCCTGACTCCACATGCTCTAACCTTAGTCATGAGTCTACAATGCGGTACCTTATCGAATTTTGAAAATCCAAATATATTACATCTACTACATTACCCTTGTCTACTCTTTCTGTTACTTCTTCAAAGAATTCACTAAGGTTGGTCAAGCATGACCTTCCCTTCTGAAATCCCGTGCTGACATGCTCTTTATTATATTTTCGGTTTCTAGATGTTTTTCTATTACATCTTTGAGTAAGGATTCCATTATCTTTCCTACCACCGACGTTAAGCTAAGTGGTATATCGTTCCCTGGACTTGATCTATCTCTCTTTTTAAATATAGGAATAACATTAGCTGTATATACATGTGTGCGAGTGTGCACGGACAGGCTATCTCAGTAAATTGTAGCCAGGCACAGTACATGCACATGGTTGGAGACGGGAGGTCATGTGATGAAACCTCCAGGAAGACGCCCAACCAGAGTTGGTGACCCTGGTGAGACCTCCTTCCAGTGGAGTTGCTTTGCACGGAGTGATGGACCTAAATTTGTCTGGCTGGGGTGTGTGGTTTGGTTGTCCATCCCTTGAAGTCCACTTGCATGGTAAAGAAGCCCCTCTCTGTGGCCGTTCATGGCGTTGACTCATGGCACCTGCACAGCTGTCCCAGGGAAACACTGGATCTCAGCTTGCTGCGGCTGACTAACGGGAGCAGCAGTCTCCACTCAGGGCCTGCGGCCCACATCCCAGATAAAAGAAACGCTTCTCCCTGTAATTAAAGCCGAGGAATGTGGGCTGTATTCTCTGGTAAATCCTCACAAGCTCAGCTTCAAAGCTTTAAATAAACAGAAGGCTGATGGGCTGGAGCTGGGAGTGGAGCTGAAGTGGGATCAGTGCATTCAGTAATGTTCTAAAGGAATCAAGAGATGGCAGTGAAAGATCGAGGATTCTACTCGTTCTGCCAACGAATCCATTTTGATTCGATGTTATTTCAGTCTCTTGGCCATTTTCAGCTGGAAAAGTCAGGTTTGTTGGCGTGTTACACTGTGAGACTCATCGATAAAAAGGTTCACTGCCCCATCCCTGCAGCTGTTATCCCGTCCAAGACCGCGGGGGATGATTGTAACCCTACCCGCCTACACTGGAGGAAACTGGCCGAGTGGGCAGTTAAAATCGCCGACTTCTGCGATTTTTACCCGGGTTTCCGGACGGGCAGCTAAGCCGGCCACCCAAAGCCGCCGGGGTCCTTCTTTAAACAGGGGCAGGAGCAGGGCCTTGACCACGATTTTAACTCGGCCTGAGCAGGGGAAGCCGCTGACCAGATGGCGGAAGAGAGTCCGGACCTGCCGGGAAGATGAAGAGGCCCAAACAGTAGGTTTTCTAAAATTTCCCTAGTGGGGCCAGGGGGACAAGGAAAGTTTCGGCCTCCCCTTCCCCGGACTCCGCCTCCCGCGAGACCCTCCCTTTCCCCGCACTTGCCTCAGTGCCACTGGTGACCATTGGCTGCGTGATTGTCCGATAGAGTTTAGCCAGGCTGACACTGGCGAATGTGACTCATCTCGCGGAGATCAAGGGCTCAATTTTCGGGGGCCATTGCGGGTGCGTTGGGTCGAAAATCGTGGCAATCCCGTTCGGGTTCGGAAGCCGGCTCCAACCCGCCGACTTCCGAGTTTCCCAGAGACCCACCCTGTGTGCGCGGGCGACCCGAAAACTGAAGTCCCGCCGGCAAATAAAGCCGGTGAGGCGACAGTTAAAGAGACAAATGTACCTCACTGAGGCACTGAAGGTCCTTCACCTGTGACAGAGTAAATACTTAGAAAGATTTTTAACTCACCTGGGCAGCTTGCCCACCGCTTCTGATTCACGCCTGGTGAAACCAAGGCTGGATCAGGGAAAAAGAAACGAAATAAATTAAATAAAAAACCATAGAAGGAAAGTGAAAACACAAAATGAACCCACCTTTGCACCCTGCTCCGATGTCCGATGTCTCCCTCTTCGATCTCCCACTCTTCACCCCCCCGATGTCCTCCCATTGTCCCGCTCTTCACCCCCGGATCTCCCCCCCCCCCCCCCCCCCCCGCCGGATCTTTCTCCCCCCCCCCACCCCGGATCTTTCCCCCCCCACCCGGATCTTTCCCCCCCCCCCGGATCTTCCCCCCCCCCCCGGATCTTTCCCCCCCCCCCCCGATCTTTCTCCCCCACTCCCCCCGGATCTTTCTCCCCCCCCCCCCCGGATCTTTCTCCCCCCCCCCCCCGGATCTTTCTCCCCCCCCCCCCCGGATCTTTCTCCCCCCCCCCCCCGGATCTTTCCCCCCCCCCGGATCTTTCTCCCCCACTCCCGGATCTTTCTCCCCCACTCCCCCCCGGATCTTTCTCCCCCCCCCTCCCCGGATCTTTCTCCCCCCCCCTCCCCGGATCTTTCTCCCCCCCCTCCCCGGATCTTCTCTCCCCCCCCCTCCCCGGATCTTTCTCCCCCCCCTCCCCGGATCTTTCTCTCCCCTCCCCGGATCTTTCTCCCCCCCCTCCCCGGATCTTTCTCTCCCCTCCCCGGATCTTTCTCCCCCCCCTCCCCGGATCTTTCTCCCCCCCTGCCCCGGATCTTTCTCCCCCCCCTCCCCGATCTTTCTCCCCCCCCTCCCCGGATCTCCCCCCCTCCCCGGATCTCCCCCCCCCCCCGGATCTCCCCCCCCCCGGATCTCCCCCCCCCCCCGGATCTTTCTCCCCCCCCCCCCCCCCCCGGATCTTTCTCCCCCCCCCCCCCCGATCTTTCTCCCCCCCCCCCCCCGGATCTTTCTCCCCCCGATCTTCTCCCCCCGGATCTTCTCCCCCCGGATCTTTCTCCCCCCGGATCTTTCTCCCCCGGATCTTTCTCCCCCCCGCCCTCCCCGGATCTTCTCCCCCCCCCCCCCTCCCCGGATCTTTCTCCCCCCCCCCCCCGGATCTTTCTCCCCCCGGATCTTTCTCCCCCCCGGATCTTTCTCCCCGGATCTTCTCCCCCCCCCCCTCCCCGGATCTTTCTCCCCCCCCCCCCCTCCCCGGATCTTTCTCCCCCCCCCCCCTCCCCGGATCTTTCTCCCCCCCCCCCCCGGATCTCCCCCCCCCCCCGGATCTTCTCCCCCCCCTCCCCCCGGATCTTTCTCCCCCCCCGGATCTTTCTCCCCGGATCTTACTTCCCCCCCCCCCCCCCCCGGATCTTTCTCCCCCCCCCCCCCCTCCCCGGATCTTTCTCCCCCCCTCCCCGGATCTCCCCCCCCCCCCCCCGGATCTCCCCCCCCCCCCGGATCTTTCTCCCCCCCCCTCCCCCCCGGATCTTTCTCCCCCCCCCCGGATCTTTCTCCCCCCCCCCCCCCCGGATCTTCTCCCTCCCCCCCCCCCCGGATCTTCTCTCCCCCCCCCCCCCGGATCTTTCTCCCCCCCCCCCCCCCCGGATCTTTCTCCCCCGCCCCCCCGGATCTTTCTCCCCCGCCCCCCCTGATCTTTCTCCCCCCCCCCGGATCTTTCTCCCCCCCCCCGGATCTTCTCTCTCCCCCCCCCCCCCCCCCGGATCTTTCTCCCCCCCCCCCCCCCGGATCTTTCTCCCCCCCCCCCCCGGATCTTTCTCCCCCCCCCCTCCCCGATCTTTCTCCCCCCCCCCCTCCCCGGATCTTCTCTCCCCCCCCCTCCCGGATCTTTCTCCCCCCCCCCCCTCCCCGGATCTTTCTCCCCCCCCCCTCCCCGGATCTTTCTCCCCCCCCCCCCTCCCCGGATCTTTCTCCCCCCCCCTCCCGGATCTTTCTCCCCCCCCCCCCCGGATCTTCTCCCCCCCCCCCCCCCCCGGATCTCTTTCTCCCCCCCCCCCCCCGGATCTTTCTCCCCCCCCCCCCCGGATCTTTCTCCCCCCCCCTCCCCGGATCTTTCTCCCCCCCCCTCCCGGATCTTTCTCCCCCCTCCCCGATCTTTCTCCCCCCCACCCGGATCTTTGCTCCGCCCCCCCCTCCCCGGATCTTTCTCTCCCCCCACCCCCCTCCCCGGATCTTTCTCTCCCCCCCCTCCCCAGATCTTTCTCCTGCCCCTCCCCCGGATCTTCCCCTCACCCCACCCCACCCCCCCGATCTTCCATTCTCCCCCCCGGATCTTCCCCTCTTCCCCCCCCCCCCCACCGATCTACCATTCTCCCCCGGAGCTTCCCCCTCCCCCCCCCCCCCCCCCCCCGGTCTTCCAGTCCCAGTGCCGGATGATGTCTCGCTCGCTCTCTTTCTCTCTTCCCCCCCACCACCCCCCGGCTCACGTTGCAGCTTCTGACGGCAGCCTGCCTGTCATCCAGGGGCTGCCGAGCGCACAACCCGGAGAGGACGTTAATCACCAGTAATCAACATGCGATCGTGTCGGAAACGGTAAGTTTAGTTCCCGGATTTGCCACGCGCACCTTCACCCCCCACCCCGCTGCCACCATTGCAAAATCGAGCCCCAAGTCTCATTGCGGTGCCCCACAGTGCATTTGCCAACTAAACCGTGCTGAATGCTAATTTCCCATCCAATCCCATCCAGCAATTCTCAGTCTCCATGTGATACGAGCCAGTCCACTCTGAGCGCCCTCGCCTGCTACTAACAGGGCGGTAAAGGCCCTAAAAATGGGGTCGTTGGCCTTCGTGTCCCCATTAACACCGGCGATGTGGCCAGTGGCCTAGCATCGGTGTCTAAAGCATCCACCTGACTCAGGCAATAGGCCCCTTTTAATATGGATGTCGGAGTCCTAGGACGTAAATAGGACCCTGATCGCCATTTTAGGCCCGGGACTGCTCGGAGCCTGTGGCGTGCTCACTGCGAACAGTTCCACGGGCGATGGAACCGCAGAGACCCGGCAAAGGTAAGTGTCGAATTATTTTTGTGGGCCTTGAAGGAGCAGGAGTGAACCTCCAGGGGCCCATAAAATTAACCGGATTTCCCCCCCCCCCCCACTCTGCGATCACCACCGCACCCCCCGCAATGTACATTGCTAGCAGCTGCCCCCGGCCCGATTTTAAGGCCTCAGCCTGGTGAGCTGCACGGGGCAGCTTGGCAGATTTAAACAAGGCCTGGGCCTCAAAACTGCAGCGGACCTTTTCACTGTCCGAACGGGTGGTTCGCCAAAAAGTTAAAGTCGACCCCACGGTGTCTGGAAATAGTACAATGCAGACCAGTACGTGGTAATCGAGCTTTGGAGTCTTTGTCCTTGTGCTAATCGCCTACATTTTTTCTGTTTCGCTCTCCAGTGTCAAACCTTCCTGCGAGTATAACCTCTGTCCCTTCACTCACCTTATTTACAAGAATGTGACCGTTTCCCGTCTACACCACCTTGAAAGGGGTAAGGCGTCAATCTGTTTTGCAAAGCCGACTGACCAGAAACCACCCACAAGGAAGCAGGTTCGAACTATCGTCGGCTTACGTCGGTGGTGGGAAAGATAATGGAATTCTTACACAAAGTGTAATAGAAAAACATCTAGAAACCGAAAACGTAATAAAGAGCAGTCAACACGGATTTCAGAAGGGAAAGTCATGCTTGACCAACCTTATTTGAATTCTTTGAAGAAGTAACAGAAAGGGTAGAACAAGGGGTAATGTAGTAGATGTAATATATTTGGATTTCAAAAGGCCTTCGATAAGTGCCGCATTGTAGACTCGTGACTAAAGTCAGAGCATATGGAGTCAGGGGACAAGATAGCAGAATGGATAATAAGCTGGTTACAAAACAGAAAAGAGAGTAGAGGTTAAAGGTAGTTACTCAGAATGGCAAAAAGTGGGAAGTGGTGTTCCACAGGTGATCAGTGCTGGGACCGCTGTTGTTTACTATTTGCATAAATGATTTGGACTCGGGAATCAGAAGTACAATTTCAAAATTTGCAGACGACACCAAATTGGAGGGTATGGTTAATATTGAGGAGAACTGCAACAAAATACAAGATGACATTAATAAACTTGCAGAATGGGCGTGTAATTGTCAAATGAATTTCAATATAGATAAGTGTGAGGTGGTACATTTTGGTGGGAAGAATAAGGAGGCCACACACTGCCTGGATAATAAGAGTCTGACTGGGGTAGAGGAGCAGAGGGATCTGGGGGTACAGATACACAAATCACTAAAAGTAGTGATGCAGGTTAATAAGGCCATAAAAAAGGCAAACCAAGCACTGGGATTCATTCCTAGAGGGATAGAATTGAAAAGCAGAGAAGTTATGTTAAACTCGTATAGAACCTTGGTTGGACCATACTTGGAGCACTGTGAACAGTTCTGGTCTCCGTGTTATAAAAAGGATATAGAGGCACTGGAGAAGGTGCATAAAAGATTTACTAGGCCATAAATATAAGATAATCACTAATAAATCCAATGGGGAATTCAGGAGAAACTTCTTTACCCAGAGAGTGGTTAGAATGTGGAAATCGCTACCATAAGGAATAGTTGAGGCGAATAGTATAGATACATTATAGGGAAAGCTAGATAAACACATGAGGGAGAAAGGAATAGAAGTTTATGCTGATAGGGTGAGATGAAGTAGGGAGGGAGGAGGCTCGTGTGGAGCATAAACACTGACATAGACCAGTTGGGACGCATGGCCTGTTTTTGTGCTGGACATTCTATGTGATTCTACTTAATTCTATGTAATTCCCCAAACTCATTGCACTCTGGAACTTTGCACCTGGGAGAAATGGTCACATTTAATAGGAATATGGAGGGACAGTTACGTGGTGAAGCTATTATGAGGCAGGGTATTTTATTTAATTCATTCTCGGGATGTGGGCGTAGCTGGCAATGCCAGCATTTATTGCCCATCCCTACTTGACCTTGAGAAGGTGGTGATGGGCCTTTTTTTTTGAACCGCTGCAGTCCGTGTGGTGAAGGTTCTCCCACAGTGCTTTAGGGAGGGAGTTCCAGGATTTTGACCCAGCGACAACGAAGGAACGGTGATATATGTCCAGGTCGGGATGGTGTGTGACTTGGAGGTGATGGTGTTCCCATGTACCTGCTGCTCTTGTCCTTCAAGGTGGTGGAGTTCTCAGGTATGGGAGGTGCTGTTGAAGAAGTCTTGGCGAGTTGCTGCAGTGCATCCTGTGGATGGTACACACTGCAGCCACGGTGCGCCGGTGGTGGAGGGAAGTGAATGTTTGGACTAGTGGAACAGTGAGGAGCATTCCAGCTAAGAACAATCCTTTACTTTGCCTCACGTCCACACTACCAAGAAGGATTTGCTGGATAGTGATCAGGATTGAGAACACCAGCTGATGGTGTTCCCCCTCCCCAGCACAGGATACTGAGGCCAATAGTAGCATTTCAACCATAACCCCAGCTGAACGTCAGCACAGACCTCACTGTCCATGTGGCTCAGTGCTAAATTAGCCATGGGTCAGTGGGGGAGGCGTGTTAGGAATTCTTCTTCTTCTCTCTGCTGTACCTAATGGTCCACGAGACAGCCCATTTCTTCCACTGTTTTACATCCAGCAGAAACATGGCTTGTTTCCATATCAAAGACCCTTCTTGCATGACCAGGTTGTTAACCTGACTCACCTACCAGGAGGACCAGCTAGATGTGATTAGGGGGGAGGTCGTCACTCCACTCCTATTGGACACGAGTACCCAGCTAAGAATGGAACTCTGTGCTCCTGCTTGCCTGGGCTACAGAGGTGGGGGGGGGGGGTGAGGGGGAGGAGACTGTGTGGAGTGGGGCTCGAGCCCGTAGCCGTCCGACTCAGAGGCGGGAGTACTAGCACTGAGCCGTGCTCGCTCCATAGTAGGAGTTGGTCGTGTTACACTGTTTGTTACAGTTTAAACAGGGCTTCACATTTCAGGATTAACACTGATTGTCAATCTCCCTCCTGGCCACGTCCTTTGGCTCATTTGTTAGTCGGGCACAGCCTTGTCACTAATGCTTTGTTTTGCCCATTCTCTTTCTCCATGCTTGCCCCAACTGGTGACGGGCATTGACTGGGCATCGCTGGCCACTCACACAGTGGTGTTTGATATTTAAAGGGGCATCACTTCCAGGGGGAAAAAAAGTTGTTTGTTGACCCTTTTTTTCCGGTTCGGGGAGGGAGAAGAGATTATATCTGGGTATCGCACTGAGAGGAGGATGCATTTTGTGCCGTGAAGTCATGTGTTGAAAACAGATGAAGTAAAGTTTGCCAAATATTTTATAACAGGGACTGTGTCTCTGTAAAGAAGTGCTGAAGGACACTTCATGCATTAGTGCGAAGATATTTATATAAAATAACTTTGCGTGCGGTGGATTTTGTACTGTTGATGCAGGACAGTGGAATATCATTTCAGGCACCCAGTGCCAGCATCAGTGATATTTTAGATGTAGAGAAGATGTTTCCATTTGTGGTGGAGTCCATAAATAGGGCCAATAAATATAAGATAGTCATTAATAAATCCAAGAAGGAATTCGGGAGAAACTCCTTTACCAGAGAGTGGTTAGAATGTGGAACTTGCTACACACTGGAGTAATTGAGACGAATAGCATAGATGCATTTATCTAGATAAACACATGAGGGAGAAAGGAATGGAAGCATGTGCAGATAGGGTGAGTTGAAGGAGGGTGGGAGGAGGCTCGTATAGAGCATAAACACTGGCATGGACCAATTGGTCCGAATGGCCTGTTTCTGTGCTGTAAATTCTATGTAATTCCAAGTCAGATATAAGATGGTTAGATACAGAGTGAAGCTCCCTCTCCTCTGCCTCGACAATCTACCTCAACCCCTACGTGAGGTCCACTGGGAGCTCGCCGGGGAACGGCATAGATGCTGAAACCTTGGGCGTGGGCCATGGGGGGAAGGGATGTCAGGCTGTTCAAACACCCCCTGAAATTCCACCATTTGTTTTTTTATTGGACCACTCCTTCTTTCAAAAGAACACTTGATAAAAACACAGCAACAATGGATGTTCTTCCAGAGCTGGTCAGTTCAGCAAATCGACCAGTAAAAACCGGTTACTTGGCCTTGTGCCTCTAAACGTTGACTGGGATATTGTAGTGAACAGTAGCGCAGTTATTGATAGACTAGCGACGCATAACCGGGGCATGGACTTTGAATTTTTCTTTCCGTTTGCTTTATTGGAATTGTTAGATTAATGGAAGTTTCTACTTGAACCTTATTGTGAAATTCCTACTTGAAAAGATGACCTTTTGAAGTAGTTTTGTTTGGTCTGGAAAAGCTCAAGTGCAAACACCTTCCTGGAACAAAAAAAAATCCAGCCTATGCCACTGGCCCAAACTCATTTCACGTGGAACTCCTGCAAGCTGCAGAGAGAGGAGACTCAGGCAGGGCCAGATTTGAACATAGGCGCAAGAATGTATGGGTATTTTAGCTGCTGGTCATGGCAGCCATCATTGGAACATCTGCTGTGTTTGATGTTTCTCCCACTGGCACATCTCGGGCACCCCCACGACTCCACCGCAAGCACTTTCGTGTGGATTGGATGTGAGGGGCTGAGGCTCAATCAATCAGTGCACAATAGGGTTGCCAACTCTGGCTGGACATATTCCTGGAGGTTTCATCACATGACCTCCAACCGTCCCGCCCTCACACTCCCGTCATTGGTCGCCCAATACGTCCATCTGTGCAACGTGTACCACCTTCTCACGCCAAGTGTAAAGTGGACAGACACTTTGTTACTCGATTGGATGATTCTTGACCATCAGTCAAACAGCCAATTTTCCCCATCTCCAATATTTTTACAGCTAATAAATGAAAATCGCCAAAGAAATTGAAAACCACATACAATTTTTTTTTATCGGCCCTATGATTTTTCTCCCGGGTTTTGCTCGCAGCAAGTGTCCTGGAAATTAATCTTTAATTACTGGAGACTCCAGGACAATCCTGGAGGGTTGGCAACCCTAATGCACAACCTGGATATTCCTCCACCCCAATCCTATGCACCAACTCAAAGATTTAGGCCCCATTTGGGAGGTCGGGTTGGGGCTGTGGAGGTAAAGTCCATTATTGTTAAAAATGAAGAGCTGATTGTTTTTTTTTTCCTGATGGGCTTTGACAGAAAGCCACACAGATCAGCAACATTCCCTTCCCTGATGAGTCCTCGGGATCCGATGATGACAGCAGTTCCCAAGCCAGCTTCCGAACGTCCACTGTGGGATCTGAGCCGCGGAAAAACAGCGGCCCCGGGAGCCCCCGAGCTGTGAAAAGAGGTAGGTGATCAATGGCATCGGATACCGAGCGGCTGGCTTCAGTCCTCGGTGAGTGAAAGAAAAGAAAGAACTTTTGAATTTATATAGCGACTGTCACGACCTCAGGACGTCCTAAAGTGCTTTACTGCCAATCAAGTACTTTTGAAATGTAGTCACTGTTGTAATGTAGGAAATGCAGCAGCCTATTTGCGCACAGCAAGATCCCACAAACAGCAATGTGGCAATGACCAGATTATCTGTGTTAGTGATGTTGGTTGAGGGATAAATTTTGGCCAGGACTCCGGGGAGAACGCCCCTGCTCTTCTTCGAAATAATGCCGAGGGATCTTTTACGCCCACCTGAGAGGGCAAACGGGACCTCGGTTTATTGTCTCATCTGAAAGACGGCACTGCCGACAGTGCAGCACTCCTTCAGCACAGCACTGGAGTGTTAACCTAGATTATGTGCCTAAGTCCCTGGAGTGAACCCACAACCTTACTGACTCAGAGGCGAGAGTGCTGCCCACTGAGCCACGGCTGACATTGTAAAGTACTTTTAAGGTAGTGAAACCTCCCACAGAGATGAAAATAACCCAGCAGTAGTGGTTAAGGTGGTGATTGAAGACAGGATCCAAGAGGTAGCTCTGGAGGATGCTTTTGTGGGAGAGGAGTGAGGAGTGAGCATGGAGGGATGTGAAGCCATGACAGTTGAAGGCTCTTACAGAAGTTTGATGGGGAAGTCCTCAGGACATTCTACACTGTTATCTAATCCATACTGTGAATACTTGTTGACTGCATTGAAGTGACCCTCCTTTATATAAAGTATAAATTATAAACAGCTAGTGAAATGCTGAGTAAATTGGGGCCTACTCGGTGACTCAGGTCACCTAGGTGGCAAGTGAACTTCGGCTTTGTTAAATGCCCTCAATTTAAATGAGTCTGAGAAGAACGCAATTAAATTTATCCTAATCAGTGTATCACGAAGTGTGTCTGCCCTACACTTTGTGCACTGAGAAAGGTCAGACAGTGCGTGAGGGTTGGGTTTACAGAGTGGACCAGAGCATTGCTAACCAATAATCAGCTTTGCCTGTCTGATTGGACGATATCACAGAGGTCTCTTGGTGCTTCAGGATTATTGGTGTCGGTTTCCTGTGCAGACTCACCCCATAAGGGGTGATCTAATTGGGGTGTTTAAGATGATTACAGGAGTTGATCGGGTAGATAGAGAGAAACTATTTCCTCTGGTGGGGGGAGTCCAGAACAAGGGGGCATAACCTTAAAATTAGGGCTAGGCTGTTCAGGGGTGATGTCAGGAAGCACTTCTTCACACAAAGGGGAGTGGAAATCTGGAACTCTCTCCCCAAAAAGGTGTTGAGGCTGGAGGTCAATTCAAAATTTCAAAACTGAGATTGATTTATTTTTCTTAGGCAAGGGTATTAAGCAATATGGAACCAAGGTGGGTAGATGGAGTTAGGATACAGATCAGCCATGATCTAATTGAATGGCAGAACAGGCTCGAGGGGCTGAATGGCCTACTCCTGATCCTTGGTTCCTATCCCTTCAATAACAGCCCACAGTTAATGCACGTGTTTGAGATGGTTTATGAATGAGGGAGAAATCACCGTGTCTGTCTCCGCAGGGGTCTCGATGTCCTCGGTGAGTTCTGAGAGCGATTATGCGATCCCCCCCGACGCCTGCTCCATAGACAGCGATTACTCCGAGCCTGAGCACAAGCTGCTTCGAACCTGTTCCGTCTACTCCACGGAGAGCAACTGCAACGTAGGTTATCTGCAGCCCTTTCTTCCTGTACGTCAGGGCCCTGCATGGAGGATCAGACATTAGCTTAACGGGTTAGAGAGGCCATCAAATGTGCCTGGGGCAAAACCATCACACCCACAATGAAAGTTATTTGCATGTATTAATTCTACTGTAAAAGGCAAGGCCCCGTGCTGCCAATGGGAAGCGATTGCGTGTCGGAAAATTGCAGTCAGCGCACCCGCAGTTTTCCAATATGCGTTGGATGCAAAGCTTACCCTTGCTTGTACAGCTTGACTGAAAAATAAGTAACGGGCAAATTCACCAAACCCGCGTTCTCAGTGGGCATTTTACATAGAAGTACATAAAATTTACACCACAGAAACAGGCCATTCGGCCCAACTGGTCCATGCCGGTGTTTATGCTCCACACGAGCCTCCTCCCACCCTACTTCATCTCACCCTGTCAACAAATCCTTCTACTCCTTTCTCCCTCATGCGTTTATGTAGCTTCCCTTTAAATGCATCGATGCTGTTTGCCTCAACCACTCCTTGCGGTAGCGAGCTCCACATTTACATTGAGTGTAAGTTGGAGATAGGGCTTACAGCACTGTAGCACTGATTCTCCGACCTTCTCTCCATGTGAGTGTGCCCTGCTCCAGCTGGGAGCACTGAATTTCCCCACTAGAATCCTCATTCTCCGCCTTGTGGCCACACTCTGGTTCAGGAGGAGGAGATTCAGGCCGGAAGAATGGACAATGTGAATTTGTCGGGGAGGAACAAGGCCCAACGCACCTGAATCTTTTCAGCTGATCCCACATCTACCCAGCTCCTCACTTTATCCCTCACTCCTTTCTCTCCACAAACACATTGGGGTGAATTTTAACGGGAAGCCGGGAAGAGAGCGGGATTAGGGGGGAATTTCCGGATGGGAAACCCGGAAGCATGGGTTATCCGAACGTCCTTATGATTTTGACATAAGGACGTCTTTCAAATTTTTGGAGGTCTCCTGCCCGACCTGCCAGCCAGATTGACAGGCTGGCTGTCAGTCGGACGGGAGAGCAGCCAGGGAGCAGATGCCAGCAAGTAAGTCTTAGATTGAGGGTGGGATGGGGTCGGTCATGGGGGGAGTCACCGGGGGGAGTCACCGGGGGGATCGATCATGGGGGAATCATTGGGGTCATTGGCGGAATCATCGAGGGGTCAGTCATCAGGGGCTCAGTTATGGGGGGGGTCGGAAATCGGCGGGGTGGGGGGAGCTCATGGGGGGGGTCTGAGTTCATGGTGGGAGGGTCGGAGATTGTCGGGGGGGGGGGGGAGGATCGGACGTGGGGTTGGGGGCGGCTCGGCCGATCGGGTGTGGGATCACGCCAGGTAGGCTTGTTGGGCTGGGGGAAACATTCCTGCTCCTCCTGGCCCACAAGCAGTGCAATACCTATTGATCGGGCCTTCTCGCCTCCTCTTATGTGGCGTGAATGATGAGCCCCGGGAATCCCGGACCCCAGGAGTTAAAAATAAAAAAACTATTAAAATGAAGGCTTGCAGCCTCCTTTAAATATTTCACTGACCGACCCGCCTCCTGAGAGCGGGTTGGTCGCCCGCCCCTCAACCCGCCTCCGTTAAAACCAGAAATGGACCAGTTGGGGTCGAGTTTGACTTTTTTTCCAATTTTTACCTTCCAACCCACATGATCTTGGGGTGAAAATTTACCCCATTGTGTTTCCTTTTGAACCCACTTAGAGGGCCCGCTTCACTAGATTATAGGAACAGGAATAGGCCATTCAGCCCCTTGAACCTGCTCCGCCATTCATTAATGTCATGGCTGATCTGCATCTCAACTCCATTTACCCGCCTTATCTCCATATCCCTTGATACCCTAACCCAACAAAAATCTATCAATCTCAGTCTTGAAAGGTCTAATTGACCCCCAGCATCCACAGCCTTTTGGGGAGAGAGTTCCACCCATTGTATGAAAAAGTGCTTCCTGATTTCCCTCTTGAACAGCCCGACTCTAATTTTAAGATTATTGTTCTTGATTCCCCCGCGAGAGGAAATAGTTTCTCTGCATCTACTCTATCGAATCCTTTTAATATTTTAAACTCCTCGATCGGATCACCCCTCAATTAATGAGGGCTTTGAAAGGCCAAGCTAGGTGTCATCCTAATTAACTGTGTCTTCTCACCTAGATTTTCACTTTCAACCCTGGTGCTGTCCTACAGTATGGACCTTGGCCTTCCCCTGAAACCTCTCAGTAAGAGAGAACCTGTGGGTATATGTGACCACCTTACGAAGTTTAGTTCTCGGTTGGAATTGGGGGGGGGGGGTGGGATGCTGCAGAACTGATTGAAACTGAAGCCCCCCAGACTGTTACCTAGGGTTACCAACTCTGATTGGACGTATTCCGGGAAGTGTCAGCGCATGACTTGCCACCTCTAACCGTCCCGCCCCCACACTCCCGCCATTGGTCGCCTGACACCTCCATCAAATCTTCCCACAGCCAATTGGAAAGCGAAAAGACTCTTCATTATCCGATTGGATAAGTCTTGACTGTCAACCAAACAGCCTTTCCCCAACACCCCCCGCCCCCATCTCCGAATTTTTTTTTAATGCCTGTATGATTTTTCTCCCGGGTGTTTCACAGCACTGGAGACTCCAGGACAATCTGGGAGAGTTGGCAAACCTACTGGTTAATTCTTGAATTACTCCTTCTCTCCTCCCTTAGACCCTGCTTAAAAACGGTAGTTTCCTTACTCAGGTGATTGCAGAGTCCATCATCCATCCAGCTATTATTGTGTTGGTTGCAGGAGCCTTTAGAAAAGTCTGGTTATCTGTTGAAGATGGGAGGCCAGGTAAAGACGTGGAAGAGACGATGGTTTGTGCTGAGGAACGGAGAGATCCTGTACTACAAGTCACCCGTGAGTACACCAAGTCAGAGCCTTCAGGAGAGGAGTGGAGATGAACTGAGACGGATAAGCTGAAGTTAATATTGGAAGTATCTGAACTTGATGCTTTGAAGATGCAGTTAAATTCTTAACAATATTTTGTGCTTTCTTCTGTCCTTCGACATTACAGAGTGATGTCATCCGCAAGCCCCAGGGCCGGATCGAGCTCATCTCGTCCTGTCGTATCGTCCGTGGGGAGGGGGCACAAACCTTCCAGGTGAGACCCTCCCATTGTCATAGAGAACAGCAAAAAGTAACTAGAAACCCACGCTGAGCGTCCATCCCTGCTCTGTGCTGGGTGTGACCACCTACTTCCATCTCTGTAACATCGCCCGTCTCCGCCCCTGCCTCAGCCCATCTGCTGCTGAAACCCTCATCTGTGCCTTTGTTACCTGCAGTCTCCACTATACCAAAGCTCTCCTGGCCGGCCTCCCATCTTCCACCTTCCACAAACCTGAGCTCATCCAAAACTCTGCTGCCCGTATCCTAACTCGCACCAAGTCCCGTTCACCCATCACCCCCGTGCTCGTGACCTACATCGGCTCCTGGTCTGGGAACACCTCAATTTTAAAATTCTCATCCTTGTGTTCAAATCCCTCCATGGCCTCGCCCCTCCCTATCTCTATAACCTCCTCCAGCCCTACAACCCTCCGAGATCTCTACACTCCTCTAATTCTGGCTTCTTGCGCATCCCCGATTTTAATCGCTCCACCATTGGCGGCCGTGCCTTCAGCTGCCCAGGCCCTAAGCTCTGGAATTCCCTCCCCAAAACTCTCCGCCTCTCAACCTCTCTCCTCCTCCTTTAAGATTCTCCTTAAAACTTACCTCTTTGACCAAGCTTTTGGTCACCTGTCGTAATATCTCCTCGTGTGACTCGGTGTCAGATTTTGTCTGATTATGCTCCTGTGGAAGTGCCTTGGGACATTTTACTACAAATCGTTAAGCTACTTTATTTCATAGCAAGTGAACATGCAGAGCACCAGTTATAATCAGGTACACTTAGTTCATTCAGTAAAACTTAACCTTCATGTACTAATACAAAATAATGAGCACACTACACTTTCCCACATCAATGGGGTACTTTACTTGACTGAAACCTGACCAAAGCCTGCCCTTGCAGCTTTCTGTTTCAAAAACCTGTTTGCCTTCACAGCCATGGCTGGACCTGACTATCTGTGTCTCTGTCCCTTTTTTTCTAAATATGTCCCTCTGTTCACAGTCAGTTGGGACCAGAGACTTCCCAACACAATGGGTGTGAAGTGTTTATTGATTACTAAGAGAAGCTAAAAAGTTGCTTATCTGTTTACTGTCTTTGGAGGGAAAACACCTTCCATATAGCCTATTAACCACATTCCATCTAGGTGCTTTTTAAAATAAAATGTGTGCGAATACACTTTTTATACAATCCCAACATTCAAACTCTTTTTCCAAATCCTTTCCGAGCAAAAAAAAAGTCCAAAAAAAATCCCGAAATGTGACAAGTCACACAAAGCGTATCGCACAATGTCAAAATGTATTGGGTTAAGTACGTATAACACATTGGAACCGAGATACTCAATGTGCCCTGTGACAACATGGGGCGTGCAGTTGGCTTTTTAATAAGGCGGGGCAGCCTCACTTCAGGAATCCTGAGAAATGCAACCCTCTCACAAGTGGCTGAAGAGGGCTCCTGTCGTGATTCGTTGTTGCTTGTGTCTCCTGCAGCTGGTGACAGAGAAACGGACGTACTACCTGACTGCTGACTCCCCAAACATCCTGGAGGAATGGATCCGTGTGCTCCAGAACATTCTAAAGGTTCAGCTGGCCAGCCCTGTCATCACTCAGATTGAGTCAAAGCCATCTGTCAAAGGCTGGCTGACCAAGGTAAGAGGCTGATGTGAACTTCAGCAAAACTTCTACGCTGTTGAACAATTTCTCCGAACAGTCCCTCCCATCCTGTGCCTTTGGTTCTATGAGGACATGACAATACTCATCTGGTGCCACACTGAAAGGCAGGGAGCTGCTTCCGATCAGCACTCAATTGCTTCTAAATAGTCATCCTTGGCTCAGTGGGTAGCACTCTCGCCTCTGAGTCAGAAGGGTGTGGGTTGAAGCCCCGCCCCATAGACCTGAGCACATAATCCAGGCTGACACTTCAGTGCAGTACCGAGGGAGCGCTGCACTGTCAGAGTTGCCGTCTTTCGAATGAGACGTTAAACCAAGGCCCTGTCTGCCCTCTCAGGTGGACGTAAAAGATCTCATTGTACTATTCGAAGAAGAGCAGGGGAATTCTCCCAGTGCCCTATCCAACATTTATCCCTCAACCAACACCTAAACACAGGTGATCTGGCCATTATCCCATTGCTGTTTGTGGGACCTCGCTGTGTGCAAATTGGCTGCCACGTTCCCTACCTTACAATAGTGACCACATTTCAAAAGCACTTCATTTGCTGTAAAGCACTTTGGGACGTCCTGAGGTCGTGAATGGCGCTATAGAAATGCAAGTCTTTCTTTCTTTCTTCATTATGAACTTGTTCTGTGGCACCCAGTCTGTGGGTTTTCCTGTTTCATCAACTTCATTTGGCACCTACAGAGTCCTGTGGGAAAAGAAATAAGAGAACGATTAGCAGCACAATGCACAATGCAGTTGAGCCCCAAAGTGCTGGGATCACATCCACGATTCTCGAATTTCATTATCTTAAAGACCTCTATCAGGTCACCCCTCAGCCTTCTCTATTCTAGAGAAAAGAGCCCCAGCCTGTTTAGTCTTTCCTGATCAGTATATCCTCTCAGTTCTGGTATCATCCTTGTGAATCTTTTTTGCACCTTCTCCAGTGCCTCTATATCCTTTTTATAATATGGAGACCAGAATTGTTCACAGTACGCTAAGTGTGGTCTAACCAAGGTTCAATACAAGTTTAACATAACTTCTCTGCTTTTCAATTCTATCCCTCTAGAAATGAACCCCAGTGCTTGGTTTGCCTTTTTTATGGCCTTATTAACCTATGTCACTACTTTTAGTGATTTGTGTATCTGTACCCCCAGATCCCTCTGCTCCTCTACCCCAGTCAGACTCTTATTATCCAGGCAGTGTGTGGCCTCCTTATTCTTCCTACCAAAATGCACCACCTCACACTTATATATATTGAAATTCATTTGCCAATTACACACCCATTCTGCAAGTTTATTAATGTCTTCTTGTACTTTGTTGCATTTTTTCCTTTGTATTAACTACACCCCCAATTGCGTATCATTTGCAAATTTTGAAATTGTATTTCCGATTCCAAATCATTAATGTAAATTGTGAACAATGGTGGTCCCAGCACCGATCCCTGCGGAACACCACTTCCCACCTTTTGTCAGTCTGAGTAGCTACCTTCCTTAACCCCTACTCTCTTTTCTGTTTTGTAACCAGCTTTTTATCCATTCTGCTACTTGTCCCCTGACTCCACATGCTCTGACCTTTGTCATGAATCTACAATGCTGCACCTTATCGAAGGCCTTTTGAAAATCCAAATATATCACATCCACTACGTTACCCTTGTCTACTCCTTTTGTTACTTCTTCAAAGAATTCACTAAGGCTGGTCAAGCATGACCTTCCCTTCTGAAATCCGTGCTGACTGCTCTTTATTATATTTTCATTTTCTAGATGTTTTTCTATTAAATCTTTGAGTGAAGATTCCATTATCTTTCCTACCACCGACATTAAGCTAAATTGGTCTATAGTTCCCTTGACTTGTTCTATCTCCCTTTTTAAATATAGAAATAACATTAGCTGTCCGCCAGTAGTAATGGAATCCTTCCACTACTTCACACTGTTCTCCAAGGGGTGAGTTTGAAGATAGGCAAACAGCAATTTCATCACAGAAAGTAATGGAGTCTCGGAGAGGGAGGCACCCCCAGCTGCCTTGTGTGTGGCTCTCTTCCAGAGTGCCATTGGCGGACACTTAGGGTGCATAGACAACCTGTCCCTATCAATTGGAGATCAGAACAAAGGGGTTATTAGGATCAGGAAAAGACCCTGTCTAAAGTAAGGCAGAAAATGCTGGAAAACATTCAGCAAGTCAGGCAGCATCTCTGGAGAGAGAAACAGAGTTAAGGTTTCAGCTCGATGACCTTTCATCAGAACTGGAAGATGTTCGAGATTTAACAGTTTATAAGCAAATACAGAGGTAGGGAAAGGAGGGGGTAAGGAAAGAACAAAAGGGGAAAGGTCTGTGATAGGGTGGAGAGCAGATTAGTTGAGACCCTGTCTGATATCGTGAGGTGTATCAAATGGGGACACGGTTATCAGTGTGGGAAAAGGGCAACCCATGAAGGAAAGAGAAAAATGTACCTTTAGAGAATTACATAGTCCAGCAAAAATCTTTGACTATCGTAATGTGGGGAAGTAAGTATACTGCACCATGTGTGGTTTTCTCTCCATCACCCTTTATTAAGCCAGTGGGACAGCCCATTTATATTTTCTCCTTTAAAATAATAATGCATACACATATTGTTGCCTCACTCCGTGAAAACAAAAAACAAACACAATTGGGAGGAAGGGCCAGTCCATGTACTCACTGCTCCTACCTGTGTGCAGGAACACAGTGCACTGCATACCCCATAGTGTGTCCCATCTTGATTGGTTAGAGACTGATCGGCACAAGGAGGACCAGGCTTGCAGTACTGTCGAAGACTATTTTCACCCCCAGGGAGTGGTGAATGCAGTGTTGAGGCTCTGAGTAGATGCTGTGTTCGTGTCAAGTATATTTTGGACTCAACTCATAGCCCAATGCTTTCAACCTACCAGATGTTTCTTCTGCATCAGCTTGACTAAACAGCTGTTTGGCATTTTTTGCATGGGTGGTGGGAGGAGCTCGATCACTGCATTACCCAACGCTCGAGAGGACACTTTGGAGTTGGCACCAGTTCAAATGCAATGGTTCAGCAAAACCAATTGAGTCATTTGAATTGGTGCCAGATGAGGAGACTGTTCAAATCGCATCCTTAATTTTTGAACTGAGTTTCATGTTAACAGTTTGTTTTCTATCAGCTCTGCCTGTGCAAGTCTCTCCCACACAGTGTCTTCTCCTGAAACCATGTCCTCGCACTACCCCTGCACAGACATCCAGATGCAAAGTTAACCATTCGTTGCCCAAGCAGGCTGGATAAGAGTATTGACATCCCTCATGACCCCATAACATTTCTACGCTCCATCAACCAGCAGGGTCAAATTCATAAACAACCTGTGGCTACATCATTTTGTGTAATATGGAGTAGAGATTCCAATACTGTGGAAGATGAACCATAATCACTTTTCCCTTCCACCCGCCCTCCCACCCCAATTTTCTCCCCCATTTGTGTCCCCCCCCCCCCCCACCCCACCTTAGCGTGCTGGGGTAGGGTTCCACCCGCCAGTTCTCCGCCCAGCCGATTGTTCATCATGTGTGCACCGAGACGGTTGCTGTCAGCAGGCATAGGAGACTCCACAGCCATACATTTTCCAGGAAGGGTCATTGTCTAATGTTGGGAGTCGGAGTCTCCCCATCTCTGGAACCTTCTGCAGCCCTTCAACCCTCCGAGATCTCTGAGTTCCTCCAACTCTGGCTTCTTGTACATCCCCCACTTCCTTCACCCCACCATTGGCGGCCGTGCCTTCAGCTATCTAGGCCCTAAGCTCTGGAATTCCCTCCCTAAATCTCTCCGCTTCTCCCTCTCTCTCCTCCTTTAAGACCCTCCTTAAAACCTACCTCTTTGACCAAAGCTTTTTGGTCACCTGTCCTAAATCTCCTTCTTTGGCTCGGTGTCAAATTTTATTTGATAAACGCTCCTGTGAAGCGCCTTGGGAGATTTTACTACGTTAAAAGCGCTATATAAATACAAGTTATTGTTGATATGTTCCCCCACCCTTCTCTGGTCCATCAGTGCTGGGGACAACTATCGCATCCTTAACCGCTACCCCAGCTGAGATCAGCTAACTCGGTGCAAACCTCAGAGCTTCTGGTCTTTGTGTCATTCCTTTGAGATGAAGGTTGTGTGCTTTTGTTTTGAGCTAAATCAAAGGCAAGAAATCAATGGCTTTCTGAAGCTGAGGGTTGTGCATGTCAAAAAATGATAGCTGCTTTAACCTTGTCCTGTGTGCATTCTGTTGATATTCTTGTAATGAGACTGCCTCTTAAACTACCTATTGATTCTGGAGTATGATTAATAGAAACTGTTCAATGTAGTGATAAGTACTATTGAGCTCGTGTTCTTATGTGATGCGTCCTGGATTACATTTCAAACAAAGTCAACTTGACCCCACAAAGGTTATTCAAACTTTGGTTCAGTGTTGGACGGGACTGATAGCTAAGCTGCTTCTAATACAACCTCTCTTCTATTCTAGGGAATAATGTTTCGATGGAGAGACTGCCTCTCATTTTGAATACCTGTCATTTTAAGCCTTGGAAAAATAGATTGGGATTCAAATTCAGGCTCATAAAATGGTCAAGAAGCTTGGGCCAACCTTCCTCGAGCCATTTTATCTCCTGCAGGGGTCAATGGTGGAAGCAGGGGTCAAAATATCAATCTGATTATAGGTCCAGTCTTGACTGTCCATGAGGTAGTGAGTCCAATTTGCTTCAGATTTGCCCCACGTTTAATCTTACCACAAAAGACAGATGTCCCATTCGCTCACTCACACTGAATACTGATGGTTGACTGTTATTAATGCATGTTACAGGTGAGGCATGGTTACTCCAAACTGGTCTGGTGCTCCCTGATAGGAAAGATGTTCTACTACTTTCGGAACCAAGATGACAAGGTATTTAAAGGCTGCCAGTGAGCGGATCTAGATTCAGACTGAAGCCAGGTGATCGAGGGGCAAGTGGGGTTTTCTTTAAACAGTGCTGCTCCGCGGAGTGACCGGTGCCTCTCCTTGAAGTGACATTTGGAACCTGAGCTATCCGCAGAGGCTGCTTTTGGCCTCTGCCTGGTGTGAGACATGGGGCTCGAATACATCAGTGCTGCCCAGTACGTTAGCCACTAGACACATGTGGCTAATTGGGAATCCAGATGTGGAAAATTGCATTTAACTTTAACCTTTTTGTACGTTTGTTGTTAAAACAGTAGGATTAACAGTAGAGTGTGCAAATGTTCTTTGATCCTTGTGAGTGCTACCGAATGATGGTAGAGTAAGTAAATATACACGTGAAGTACATTCACCTGTTTTGTGTGAGTGGATGTGAGGCATTTTCTACTAAAATCAGTGCTCGTGGTTAAAATGGTGTCGCCACAGCTACACCTGGAGCTAGTCAGCAATTTCTATTGGACAACTCTGAAATACATAATGCCTTGAAAGTCAGAATGAAGGCAGATAAAGTCATTAAAAAGGCCAACAGCGTCTTGTGTTTTATAAATACGGGCATAGAGCACAAGGGGAAAGAAGCATTGATAAATCTGTACAAAACATTGGATAGGCCACAGTTAGAGTACTGTGTGCAGTTTTGGGCGTCCCATTACAGAAAGGAGAGCATTTGGTATTGATCACCAAGATGATGGCAGCAATGGGAATCTATAGTTACGAGGAGAAACTATTTCCACTAGAGCAGAGAGAACGGAGAAGAGATTTAATAGAGATTTTTAAAACTATGAAGGGTTTTGAGAGTGAATCGGGAAAGATTATTTCCTTCGGTTGGGGAGTCAGTGACATCAGTTTAAAATTGTCACTAAAAGGCTGAGGAGAGAAGTTGGTAGAGATTTATTTGTAGAGAGGGTTGTTTGGGTACAGAATGCTTTGCCACAGGTTGAGGCAGAGCCTACTGCAACCGTTAAAGGAAAATTTGATCAAAAGTTGAAGCAGATGTGTATATAGGGCTATGGGAAGAGAGCAGGGCGATGGGATTAGTTTTGGAATGCTCCAGCATTGAGCCGGCACAAACACAATGGGCTGAATGGCCTCATCCTGTCCTGTAAACTACTGCAGTTATATATGTTGTGTTGTCATCAAATGACGGTTTGGTTTTGTTGCTTGTTATGTCCAAAAAAAACACTTAAGTTGGTGTGTTAATGTAATAGCTGCTTTTATTTCAGACTCTCTGGAACATTCTCTCTGGATATAAGATACTAGAATGTTTGATTCGGGGAGGAAAATTGGGATCTAGTGAACGTAAGGTCCGGGTCACCAACTACTGCCTGCTGTTGTAATCTTTAGTCATGCAAATGGTTGATAAAGGGGCTGGTGGAGCTGATGCTTCCTCTGTGACCCTTCACTCCTCTATCCATGCAGGCCCTGATCAAGAGGACATAATAGGTTAGTTCATGGATTTTTCTACATACGTCAATGGGTCAACCTTCAAGGGAGCAAGCTTAGGTGGTGAGGGAGTGCGCCATCTCCACCAGCCAGTTTTCCCTCATATCTCAAAGGTGGCTCTTTGTAGCCGTAGACTCAACATGTCCAACCAGTGAAGAGTAGCAACCAACAAAGCTTGAAAGTAGGCAACTGAGAGGTGATATATGAGAAGTATATAAGATAGTAAAAGGGAATGGAAAAGATAAATCTGGAATACAACTTTAAATAGGACACAGGCTCAAACTAGTAAAGGTACATTTAAGATTGATACCAGGAATTGATCATCGCATGGAATGGACTCCCAGATAAAGTAGTGGAGGCAATAACCTCAGAGTCATTTAATTCGCTGTGTAACTGTACACAGTCCCTGTTTATTCAGCAGGGTAAGGGTCACTCACTGTGTAACTGTACACAGTCCCTGTTTATTCAGCAGGGTAAGGATCACTCACTGTGTAACTGTACACAGTCCCTGTTTATTCAGGGTAAGGGTCACTCACTGTGTAACTGTACACAGTCCCTGTTTATTCAGGGTAAGGGTCACTCACTGTAACTGTACAGAGTCCCTGTTTATTCAGGGTAAGGGTCACTCACTGTAACTGTACAGAGTGCCTATTTATTCAGGGTAAGAGTCACTCACTGTAACTGTACAGAGTCCCTGTTTATTCAGGGTAAGGGTCACTCACTGTGTAACTGTACACAGTCCCTGTTTATTCAGGGTAAGGGTCACTCACTGTAACTGTACAGAGTCCCTGTTTATTCAGGGTAAGGGTCACTCACTGTAACTGTACAGAGTCCCTGTTTATTCAGGGTAAGGGTCACTCACTGTGTAACTGTACACAGTCCCTGTTTATTCAGGGTAAGGGTCACTCACTGTGTAACTGTACACAGTCCCTGTTTATTCAGGGTAAGGGTCACTCACTGTGTAACTGTACACAGTCCCTGTTTATTCAGGGTAAGGGTCACTCACTGTGTAACTGTACACAGTCCCTGTTTATTCAGGGTAAGGGTCACTCACTGTGTAACTGTACACAGTCCCTGTTTATTCAGGGTAAGGGTCACTCACTGTGTAACTGTACAGAGTCCCTGTTTATTCAGGGTATGGGTCACTCACTGTAACTGTACACAGTCCCTGTTTATTCAGGGTAAGGGTCACTCACTGTGTAACTGTACACAGTCCCTGTTTATTCAGGGTAAGGGTCACTCACTGTGTAACTGTACAGAGTCCCTGTTTATTCAGGGTATGGGTCACTCACTGTAACTGTACAGAGTCCCTGTTTATTCAGCAGGGTAAGGATCACTCACTGTGTAACTGTACAGAGTCCCTGTTTATTCAGCAGAGTTGGACTGCAAATATGGGATCAATCTCTGATGAGCAGGATTTGATCTTCGCAAAGTTGATTGCAAATAGGCCTGTCTCAAATTCTGGGATGCTGAATATACCAGTAATGTCCCTTGTATGCCACCACTGCACCTCAAAAGAGAAGTAAGTAGATTTCTATCACAGCATTAAATGAACAGTCTTGGTGATGGGCCAAGGTACATAGAGCAAAGTTATGAAGGGTAGGAGCAAAGACAAGGTCAATCACGAAGTAATCACTGGATGACACCAAGCTTACTCACAATCAGCACACAGTTGATTGCATTTCTCTGTAAGCTTTGTGCCGTCATTAATCGTTCCTGTACGAGGGACATGAGGAAAGGAGTTTGACCTTGTTTGAAATGCTTTGCTCGTTTGATCGTTTAGTTCCCCCTGGGCCATCTGAAGGTCCGAGAGGCTAAAGTTGAAGAGGTGGACCGTTCCTGCGACTCCGACGAGGATTACGAGGCGGGAGGCCGAGGGTTCCTCTCTTCGCACTTCACTTTGGTCATCCATCCAAAGGATCAAAGTCCGACTTACCTGCTGATTGGAACTAAACAGGAAAAGGTGAGAGATGTGTGGGGAATGGGGAGAAAAAAGTTAAAATCGACCCCAAATGTGTTCAGGAGAGGGCGAGGAAAATGGAGAGAACATTTGCCAAAAAAAAAGTCTTCGTGTTTTGATTAGTAAGAAGCTCCAGCTACCTGCCTCATTGGAGAGCCCCTCACTGTGGACAATGCAGTCTGGTGGATAATCGAGCTGCCACTCTATAGTTGGGTTGCCAACCCTCTAGGGTTGCCCTGGAGTCTCCAGGAATTAAAGACTAATCTCCAGGACACTTGCTGCGAGCAAAACCCGGGAGAAAAATAATTGGGGCAATTTTCTTTAAACACTTTGTTTATTAGTTATAAAAATGTTGGACATGGGGAAAAAGGCTGTTTGACTGACAGTCAAAAATCAGCCAGTCAGGTAATGAAGAATCTATTTGCTTTCTAATTGGCCATGGGAAGGCGGAGCGCCATGGAGATGGGCATGTTGGGCAACCAATGGCAGGAGTATGAGGGCGGGACAATTGGAGGCAGGAGGTCATGTGATGAAACCTCCAGGAATATGTCCAAACAGAATTGGCAACCCGACTCTATAGGCTAATCCCAACTAGAACACACGAGTGAAATCTAAGCCAAAATGAAGGATATAGCTCCAGGTAGTAAACAGTAACATGTTAGTAGTGTTCCACCAAACCTTACGTCTGGGTGAAGCAGTAATATGGTTTAAAAGTGGCATTGTGATTGGATTCCAGTTTTCTAATTTGAGAACCAATCACCCAATTTCAGTGGGTTCAAAGGGCACATTGAGCATACAGATATAAGTGTCTGGTGATCGGTTGCAGCCTTTGATCTCTCTCTGCATCTCTATCTCCTATTCACTCTCTCACTGTCTTGTACTCACCTGCTATGTCTCACTCTGCATCTCAATTTTTAATTCTCGGGATGTGGGCGTCACTTGCAAGGCTGGCATTTACTGCCCATCCCTAGTTGCCCTGAGAAAGTGGTGATGGGCCTTCTACTTGAACCACTGCAGTTAGGAGTCAGCCACATTGGTACATGACTGGAGTCATATACAGGCCAGACCGGGCAAGGACAGCAGGTTTACTTCCCTAAAGGGCATTAGTTGGGTTTTTACAACAATTCGACAGTTTCGGTCACTTTTACTGATACCAGCTTTTTATTTCAGAGTTTTCAAACTGAATTCAAATTCTCAAACTGCCATGGTGGGGTTTGAACTCACGTTCACTGGATTATTAGCCCAGGTCATTAGTGCAGTAACATAACCACTACACTATCGTACTCTGCTGCTAATCTCAATCTCTGTCACTCAATCCCTCGCACACACTCTCGGACTCACACTGGAGTATGAATCATGGGGTTTTGTATCACTCATGTGTTGCTTTTCCTCAATCCTCTTGTCCCACAGGACACCTGGCTCTACCACTTGACAGTGGCAGCTGGGAGCAGCCGTTCCAAAGTGGGCACAGATTACGAGCAGCTCATTGGGAAACTGCTGGACGTCAATGGAGAGTCAAGTGAGTGCAGCACAGGAAGATCTGGGAACTGCAGTAACCAAAGGGCCCAGGATCTTCTAGTGGGCTGTAGATTAAAAGAATATTATCATTATTTTATTTTTGGTAACAGCCCAATGTTATTCCATTATCTCCACTGTGTACCGTATGTGTGGTTAATGTGAAGGGTATGGAGTGACCATGAATGAGCCTCACACACCAGCTTGGGTTGGAGTCGACCCTGGACACTGATTTCAAGGATTAGAAATATTAGAACAGGAGGAGGCCATTCAGCCCCACGAGCCTGTTCCGCCATTCAATTAGATCATGGCTGATTTTTGCCCGCCTTAATACCCTTGCCTATCAACATTGATGATGTTGTTGGGAGTGTACAGCTGTGCTTCCCAGCTGTGTCGGTGACTGGTGGGTTTTGACAATGTTGCCCCAGGCTCTGTGAGTTACCATAATCAGGCTGGTTGAAGCATGTCCCTCTTGCTTGGTGCCAAAGCTATTGGGGGAATCATAGAAAGGTTACAGCACAGAAAGAGACCATTCGGCCCATCGAGTCCGTGCCAGCTCTACGCAGGAGCAATCCAGCGAGTCCCACTCTCCTGCCCCATATCAAGTTCTTATCCAGTTCCCTTTTGAAGGCCATGATTGAATCTACCTCCACCACCCCCTCGGGCAGTGCATTCCAGATCCTAACCACTCGCTGTGTAAAAAGGTTTTTCCTCATGTCACCTTTGGTTCTTTTGCCAATCACCTTAAATCTATGTCCTCTGGTTCTTGACCCTTCCACCAATGGTAAACAGATTCTCTGTATCTACTCTGTCTAGACCCTTCGTGATTTTGAATACCTCTATCAAATCTCCTCGCAACCGTCTCTGTTCCAAGGAGAACAATCCCAGCTTCTCCAGTCTATCCACGTAATTAAAATCCCTCATCCCTGGAACCACTGTAGTGAATCTCTTCTGCACCCTCTCTAAGGCCTTCACATCTTTCCTGAAGTGCGGTGCCCAGAACTGGACACAGTACTCCAGTTGTGGCTAAACCAGTGTTTTATAAAGGTTCATCATGACTTCGTGAAGAGCAAGTACAGGGCAGTAATCTCCCCCCTAATTGCAGGTGGTAAACATTTAGTGCCCGTATGGATACCAAGCACCCCTCTCACCCTATGGTTCGTTAAAGGGGTGGAATTAGGTTGGTATTGGGGTTCTCTGCACAATCAGTTGATTTTGGGAGTCTTGGGTACAGTGGCTGTTGTCAGAACTTGCGATTAAAACAGGATAGTAGAGGTTAGTTGGTTCAAGTCTCCTTTCTTCCACTGCTGCGTGTCCAGAACAAGTTATTTCTCTCCGATCAGAGTATCAGCTTGCCTCCATGTCCAGCAGATCATGATCTTCATGGTTGATGTTTATATTAGCTGGTATGTAACAGACTCATCTTTGGGTTGTTTCCGTATCGAAAAGTATTTTTACGTTGACTGGCCTTTAGTCTGACTCTCACACCCCTATCAGGAGAACCAATGGACTAGCCTGACTCACACCCCACTACCGGGAGGGCTGATGGACTAGCCTGACTCACACCTTATTACTGGGAGGACCGACGGACTAGACTTGGCAGGGGGATGGGATACAGAGTGGAGCTACAATAGGGGGTGATGTGCAGCCAAATATAGAGAAAAAAAACAAGTCAGCTTGCAAGACAGGGCAAATATGTAAGGGCAAGGCTGGATGCAAGGAGTCTTGCGAATAAGGTGGATGAACTGAAGGTGTTGCTAAACACATGGGAGTATGATATTGTTGCTGTCACAGAGACATGGTTGAGGGAGGGGCAAGACTGGCAGCTCAATATTCCGGGGTACAGAATCTTCAGGCAAGACAGAGGGGGAGGTATAAGAGGAGGGGGGGGGTCGCAATATTAATTAAAGAATCAATTACTGCCATAAGGAGGGATGATATATTATCAGGTTCCTCTAATGAGGCCATATGGGTGGAGCTTAAAAACAAAAAGGGGGCAAGCACTTTGATGGGAGTGTACTATAGGCCCCCAAACAGTCAGGGGGAGATCGAGGAACAGATATGTAGGCAAATCTCAGAAAATTGTGCAAATAATAGGGTAATAATCGTGGGGGATTTCAACTTCCCCAATATTAACTGGGATACTCAGAGTGTAAAAGGCTGAGAGGGTACAAAATTCTTAACGTGCATCCAGGAGAGCTTTTTGAGCCAGCATGTAGAAAGTCCTACAAGAGAGGGGGCGGTACTGGACCTAATTCTAGGGAATGTGGCCGGCCAAGTGGAAGAAGTGCTCGTTGGTGAGCACTTTGGTGACAGTGACCATAATTCGGTGAGATTTAAGGTGGTCATGGAAAAGGACAGGGAGGGGCCGGAAATAAAGGTTCTAAATTGGGGGAAGGCCGATTTTAATAGGATAAGGCAGGATCTGGCCAAAATGGACTGGGATCAGCTGCTTGTAGGAAAATCCGCATCGGAGCAATGGGAGTCTTTCAGAAGGGAGATTGAGACCATACAATGGCAACATGTTCCCGTAAAGGTCAAGGGTGGTTCCAAGAACTCCAGGGAACCTTGGATGTCAGGGGATATACGAGAATGGATTAGGAAAAAAAGGAGGGCTTTTGGCAGATACAAAAGGCTAAAGACGGAGGAAGCCCTTGAGGAGTACAAAAAGTGCAGGGGGATACTTAAAAAAGAAATTAGGAGATCAAGGAGGGGCCATGAAATAACACTGGCGAGCAAAATAAAGGAAAATCCTAAGATGTTTTATAAGTATATTAAGGGTAAGAGGATGACTAGGGAAAAAATAGGGCTCATTAGGGACAAAAATGGCAATCTGTGTGTGGAGCCGGCAGATGTAGGAGGGGTTCTAAATGAATTTTTTGCATCTGTTTTCACTATGGAGAAGGACGATGTAGACATAGAAATACGGCAGGGGGACTGTGATATACTCGAACATATTAACATCGAGCGGGAGGAGGTATTGGCGGTTTTAGCAGGCCTAAAAATGGATAAATCCCCAGGCCCGGACGAAATGTATCCCAGGCTACTGTGTGAGGCAAAGGAGGAGATTGCGGGGGCTCTCACACATATATTCAGAACCTCTCTGGCCACAGGGGATGTGCCAGAGGACTGGAGAACCGCTAATGTAATACCATTATTCAAGAAGGGGAGTAGGGAAAAACCGGGGAACTACAGGCCAGTGAGCCTAACATCAGTGGTAGGAAAATTATTGGAAAAAATTCTGAAGGACAAAATTAGTCTCCACTTGGAGAAGCAAGGATTAATCAGGGATAGTCAACATGGCTTTGTCAAGGGAAGATCATGTCTGACTAATTTGATTGAATTTTTTGAGGGGGTGACTAGGCGTGTGGATGAGGGTAACGCAGTGGATGTGGTATACATGGATTTCAGTAAGGCCTTCGATAAAGTCCCCCACAGGAGACTGGTCAAGAAGGTACGAGCCCATGGAATCCAGGGTGCCTTGGCACTTTGGATACAAAACTGGCTTAGTGGCAGAAGGCAGAGGGTGATGGTCGAAGGTTGTTTTTGTGACTGGAAGCCTGTGGCCAGTGGGGTACCACAGGGATCGGTGCTGGGTCCCTTGCTGTTTGTGGTCTACATTAATGACTTGGATATGAATGTAAAAGGTATGATCAGTAAGTTCGCTGATGATACAAAGATTGGTAGGGTGGTAAATAGTGAGGAGGATAGCCTCAGTCTGCAGGACGATATAGATGGGTTGGTCAGATGGGCGGAACAGTGGCAAATGGAATTTAACCCGGAAAAGTGCGAGGTGATGCACTTTGGAGGGACTAACAAGGCAAGGGAATACACAATGAATGGGAGGACCCTAGGCAAGACAGAGGGTCAGAGGGATCTTGGTGTGCAAGTTCACAGATCCCTGAAGGCGGCGGAACAGGTGGATAAGGTGGTAAAGAAGGCATATGGGATACTTGCCTTTATTAGCCGAGGCATAGAATATAAGAGCAAGGAGGTTATGATGGAGCTGTATAAAACACTGGTTAGGCCACAGCTGGAGTACTGTGTGCAGTTCTGGTCGCCGCACTACAGGAAGGATGTGATCGCTTTGGAGAGGGTGCAGAGGAGATTCACCAGGATGTTACCAGGGCTGGAGCGCTTCAGCTATGAAGAGAGACTGGGAAGATTGGGTTTGTTTTCCTTGGAGCAGAGGAGGCTGAGGGGGGACATGATTGAGGTGTACAAAATTATGAGGGGCACAGATAGGATGGATACTAAGGAGCTTTTTCCCTTCGTTGAGGGTTCTATAACAAGGGGACATAGATTCAAGGTAAAAGGCGGGAGGTTTAGAGGGGATTTGAGAAAGAACTTTTTCACCCAGAGGGTGGTTGGAGTCTGGAACTCACTGCCTGAAAGGGTTGTGGAGGCAGGAACCCTCACAACATTCAAGAAGCATTTGGATGAGCACTTGAAATGCCATAGCATACAAGGCTACGGACCAAATGCTGGAATATGGGATTAGAGTAGACAGGGCTGATGGCTGGCGTGGACACGATGGGCCGAAGGGCCTCTATCCGTGCTGTATGACTCTATGACTCTATGACTCTATGAGTCACACCCCCCTAACAGGAGAGCCAATGGACTGACCTTTAATCTTTTTTTTTGTTCAGATATGTGGGCATCGCTGGTGAAGCCAGCATTTATTGCCCATCCCTAATTGCCCTTGAGAAGGTGGTGGTGAGCCGCCTTCTTGAACCGCTGCAGTCCGTGTGGTGAAGGTTCTCCCACAGTGCTGTTAGGAAGGGAGTTCCAGGATTTTGACCCAGCGACGATGAAGGAACGGCGATATATTTCCAAGTCGGGATGGTGTGTGACTTGGAGGGGAACATGCAGGTGGTGTTGTTCCCATGTGCCTGCTGCCCTTGTCCTTCTAGGTGGTAGAGGTCGCGGGTTTGGGAGGTGCTGTCAAAGAAGCCTTGGCGAGTTGCTGCAGTGCATCCTGTGGATGGTACACACTGCAGCCACAGTGCGCTGGTGGTGAAGGGAGTGAATGTTTAGGGTGGTGGATGGGGTGCCAATCAAGCGGGCTGCTTTGTCCTGGATGGTGTCGAGCTTCTTGAGTGTTGTTGGAGCTGCACTCATCCAGGCAAGTGGAGAGTATTCCATCACACTCCTGACTTGTGCCTTGTAGATGGTGGAAAGGCTTTGGGGAGTCAGGAGGTGAGTCACTCGCCGCAGAATACCCAGCCTCTGGCCTGCTCTTGTAGCCACAATATTTATATGGCTGGTCCAGTTAAGTTTCTGGTCAGTAGTGACCCCCAGGATGTTGATGGTAATGCCGTTGAATGTCAAGGGGAGGTGGTTAGACTCTCTCTTGTTGGAGATGGTCATTGCCTGGCACTTAAGTGGCAAGCAACATTTGCGCCAGACATCAGCCCAAGCCTGGATGTTGTCCGGGTCTTGCTGCATGCGGGCACGGACTGCTTCATTATCTGAGGGAACTGAACACTGTGTAATCATCAGCAAACATCCCCACTTCTGACCTTACTATGGAGGGAAGGTCATTGATAAAGCAGCTGAAGATGGTTGGGCCTAGGACACTGCCCTGAGGAACTCCTGCAGCAATGTCCTGGGGCTGAGATGATTGGCCTCCAACAACCACTACCATCTTCCTTTGTGCTAGGTATGACTCCAGCCACTGGAGAGTTTTCCCCCTGATTCCCATTGACATCAATTTTACTAGGGCTCCTTGGTGCCACACTCGGTCAAATGCTGCCTTGATGTCAAGGGCAGTCACTCTCACCTCACCTCTGGAATTCAGCTCTTTTGTCCATGTTTGGACCAAGGCTGTAATGAGGTCTGGAGCCGAGTGATCCTGGCGGAACCCAAACTGAGCATCGGTGAGCAGGTTATTGGTGAGTAAGTGCCGCTTGATAGCACTGTCGACTACACCTTCTATCAGTTTGCTGATGATTGAGAATAGACTGATGGGGCGGTAATTGGCCAGATTGGATTTGTCCTGCTTTTTGTGGACTGAATATACCTGGCTCCTACCTTTTGAACTGTCTGCCTTAGGTGGCCGTAGCAGGTGTTAAAATCCCGGCAGTATATCTCTCAGGGTCATAGGAGCACATGATCCTTCCCACCACATCAAGGTGTAGTCTCTAAGGAAGAGATAGTAGAGGCGTTTGGTGCCAGTTAAACCCAGTGCCAATATTGGGTAATGACCACACTGCCCACTGGACAGCGTCAGCTGGAGCAGCAAGACCAGTGGCCACAAAAGCAATTCCGAAATGATACCAGAGTTTACAGTGGACTCTGCATTTGGTTTGTGGGGATCCGTTCTTGAATTCTCTGGTCCATGTGTGGGGAGGTGCAGATTTGAGCTCGTGGGGTGAATTGTCCTTTGTGACATGCATTTTGCTTCTTTGCCCGTAGATTCACCAATCTGGAAACACCCTATACTGTGCTGCAGTAAAGATGGCATCCTGAACGCTCTCACCACTCTCCCCTCCGAAGCACTGCAGACCGAAGCACTCAAACTGTTCAAGGTAAAAACTGATGCACCTTTGATTGGTGTGGAACCAGTGTCGATGTGATCAGAGGTCATGTTTTTTTTGTAAAAGCTTGCTTGCTCGCTTAAAATGTTTTTTTTAAACAGATGCTACTTGTGTAGTCCAGATGTTTCTATGTAGAGTTACCATCTGCTGTGGTGTCTCTAATGCCCCCATCCTTACTAACCTACATTGGTTTCTAGTCCCCCAATGCCTCCAATTTAAAATCCTCATCTCGTGTTTAAATCCCTTCATGGTCTCGCCCCTCCCCATCTCTAGAACTTCCTCAATTCCTCTGAGTCTAGTCTCTTGTGCATTCACCTCACCATTTGCCTTCAGCTGCCTAGGCCTTGAGTTCTGGAATTTCCTCCGTAATTCCTTCCGTCTCTCCACCTCGCTCTCTCCCTTTAAGACCCTCCTTTTTGATAGGGTTTGATAGGTTAGAGGTGAAGGAGATGTTTCCACTTGTGGGGGAGACCATAAGTGGGGGCCATAAACATAAGATAGTCACTAATAAATCCAATAATGAATTCAGGAGAAACCTATGGTTAGAATGTGGAACTCGCTACCACATGGAGAAGTTGAGGTGAATAGCATGGATACACTTAAGGGAAAGCTAGATAAACACATGAAGGAAAAAGGAATAGAAAGTTATGCAGATAGGGTGAGATGAGGAGGCTCGTGTGGAGCATCAACACTGGCATGGACCAGTTGGGCTGAATGGCCTGATTCTGTGCTGCACATTTTATGTAAATGCACCTTTTTGACCAAGCTTTTGGTCACCCCTCCTAATATCTCCTGATTTTGTCTGATTACGCCTTTGCAAAGAACCTTGGGATGTTTTTCTACATTAAAGGCGCTATATAAATGCAAATTGTTGCCATAACTGGGGTGGGGGTCAGTTTAAAAGCTTTAGCTATTTTGGAGGTTGGATGTTTTTTTTTGCTTGCACACTGGAATTTGAAACAATAGAGAAAAGCCATGACTGTTCTATAGACAGAGGATGTCAAACATGGAATGGTTTACCACAAGTGGCTGTTGAGGCAGAGGCTGTAACATCATTTCAAAGGCAAGTGGATAAGTATGTAAAAAGGAAGAATACAAAAGGATACGGAGGTAGGATTGGGAAATGAGATTAGAATAGATAGCTATAGTTGAAGAGCTAGCACTGGCACAGGGATGATGGGCCAAATGGCCGCCTCCTGTGCTGTAATTGCTGTGATCCTATAAATACACTGCAGGTTCAACCTAAATGGCCGTGACTGAAGGCTGTTTTTTTTTACCAGAGATGACCAATCTGTTTTTGAATGGCCATCTACAGAGAACTGTTCCTCACTCTGTCACCCTGGTCCAACTTGGTCAAATGTAGAGGCTCCTCGTCCCTATGTTTAGTTCCATAAGTCTGCATTGATAACTTAGGACAGCCTTAAGTTCCAGAATAACCCTTGTTCTCCCACCTTTTTCCAACATGTTAAATGTACTTTTGAAGTTAAGACGCCCACACAATGCTTTTAACTGCGGCCTTAACCAATGATGAGTTGTATACAGAGATAAAGGAATGGCATGGTTTCAGAAGTGCCCCAGTACTTGATTAGGCATATCAGTAACAGCTTCAAACTAACTGAAACTTTCAGTGTAAGCTCAACAGTCACTTCCAAATCCTTGTCCTATTCCAGTTGTGTCAGTTGACGTCCTATGATGCTGTTCACAAAGCTAATCCTAAAAAACATTGAACAATGAAAGGCCCTTAAATTTAAAATGAAAAAAGGGAAACTGATTCTGTTCACTGAATGTAAGAAAGCAAAACTGGAGCATTGCTCTTAATGAGTTTATCTGGCTTAATTGTCCATGTTTGATTTGGTTCTTCCTGTTTTGTTTGGTCATCCTATTTGTTTTAATTTGATTGTCCCTGCCTGGTTTGGTTATCCTGGTTTAGTTTGGTTGTTCTTTCCGCCTAGTTTGTCCCTGTTTGGTTTAGTTTGGTTGGATTGTCCCTGTTTGGTTTGGTGTGGTTGTCCCTGTTTGGTTGGATTGTCCTGGTTTGGTTATCCTTGCCTTGTGTGGTTATCCTTGCCTGGTTTGATTGTTCCTGTTTGGTTTGGTTTGATCCTGTTTGGTTTGGTGTGGTTATCCTTGTCTGGTTTGGTTGTTCCTGTTTGGTTTGGTGTGGTTATCCTTGTCTGGTTTGGTTGTCCCTGTTTGGATTGGTGTGGTTATCCTTGTCTGGTTTGGTTGTCCCTGTTTGGATTGGTGTGGTTATCCTTGTCTGGTTTGGTTGTTCCTGTTTGGATTGGTGTGGTTATCCTTGTCTGGTTTGGTTGTTCCTGTTTGGTTTGGTTTGATCCTGTTTGGATTGGTGTGGTTATCCTTGTCTGGTTTGGTTGTTCCTGTTTGGTTTGGTTTGATCCTGTTTGGTTTGGTGTGGTTATCCTTGTCTGGTTTGGTTGTTCCTGTTTGGTTTGGTTTGATCCTGTTTGGTTTGGTGTGGTTATCCTTGCCTGGTTTGATTGTTCCTGTTTGGTTTGGTTTGATCCTGTTTGGATTGGTGTGGTTATCCTTGTCTGGTTTGGTTGTCCCTGTTTGGTTTGGTGTGGTTATCCTTGTCTGGTTTGGTTGTCCCTGTTTGGTTTGGTGTGGTTATCCTTGTCTGGTTTGGTTGTCCCTGTTTGGTTTGGTGTGGTTATCCTTGTCTGGTTTGGTTGTTCCTGTTTGGTTTGGTGTGGTTATCCTTGTCTGGTTTGGTTGTTCCTGTTTGGTTTGGTGTGGTTATCCTTGTCTGGTTTGGTTGTTCCTGTTTGGATTGGTGTGGTTATCCTTGTCTGGTTTGGTTGTCCCTGGTTGGCGCAGGAGATGTGCTCATGGCTGGATACTGAGTAATATGCTGCACTTCACCATATTCTGTTCCCACAGTCATGCCAACTGTTCATCAACGTCCTGGTTGAAGCTCCTTCGATTGATTACCATGTGTCACTGGCCCAGAATGCACTGCAGGTTTGCTTGACACACACAGAGCTACAGAATGAGATCTACTGTCAGTTCATTAAACAGACCAGCCACAGGCAGCCACACAACTTCTCCCTCATACAGGTAACCATCATTTGAGGCGATCCTAAGGCCCAAGCAGAACTTATACATTTGTATCAGAAATATGTTTTTATCCATAGCTGACATGGGAGTTTTAGAGAATAAATATTGGACTTATTGGGTGCAGTAGGCGATTCTCTCTCCTGATGTTGGGTTTAAGCCATTATGTTGGGGCAATGCAAAGAAAGCTTGCCCTTCCTTCCCGTGACATTCATTTTTCTCCTTCACACCCATCATTCATGGGTCACTTGTTTTATTTATTCAGTAGTTTTTTTTATATATGACCTTCAGCTGAAACAATCTATTTGAGCTTCAGTATTGATCGTATATTTTACAAAGAGTTTAATGAAATCTCTTAATTATGGCTTCTTGCTCCCCCTTCAGTGCTGGCAGCTCCTGGCTTTGTGCGTCGCTCTTTTCCTTCCCCAGCATCACTTCCTGTGGTATCTCAAGCTTCACCTGCAGCGCCATGCGGACCCCAGGTATGTGGCCTATGTCTTGTTGCACTATACGGTGAGGCAAAGCTCCATGATATGATGTGTGTGCTAATATGCAACTGAGTAACCAATTCCTGCTTCAGTGGAGTTGACCAACATCTGCTTTGTGATAACCATTTCTTTCTGACATCATAAGGCGGCATTGTGCTCTGTCTTTTGCTCTCTCATAGTTTTGTCCCTCAGTGACCCCAGTGAGACACCTTATAGGAAGGGAAATCTAAGGCCTTTTCCAATGTGGCTGCATCACCAACCGCTAAGCCCGATTGGGGGAGTGGGGTTGACTGTTGCTATGACTATTCCTGCCTCCCAGAGGGGGAAGTGCTGGCTCCAAAGGCTCTTCCTGTCTTTTCCCAAGGTTACTGATTTTCCATGCTTGGTAATGGAATTCTCTTCCATGTTTCACACTCAGTCAAGCATTCCCAGGTCATGTGTAGCATGGTTAAAGCTCCATTTGCACTTCCCCATCAAGAAGCCCTAGCCCATATTAGATAGTTTTGGCAGCCGTGGCTCAGATGGTACCACTCTCGCCTCTGAGTCAGAAGGTCGTGGGTTCAGGTCCCACTCCAGAGACTTGAGCACAAAATCTAGGCTGACACTTCCAGTGCAGTACTGAGGGAGTGCTGCACTGTTGGAGATGCCATCTTTTGGATGAGAACTTAAACTAAGGCCCCATCTGCCCTCTCGGGTAGATGTAAAAGATCCCATGGCAATATTTCGAAGAAGAGGAGTTCTCCCCGGTGTCCTGGCCAATATTTATCCCTCAACCAATATCACTAAAACAGATTATCTGGTCATTATCACATTGCTGTTTGTGGGATCTTGCTGTGTGCAAGTTGGCTGCCACGTTTCCTACATTACAATTGTGACTACACTTCAAAAGTACTTCATTGGCTGCAAAGTGCTTTGGGATGTCCGGAAGTTGTGAAAGGCGCTATATAAATGCACGTCTGTCTGTCTGTCTTTCTTTTATTTATTTTTTATAGGGTACGGTAGTATAGTGGTTATATTACTGGACTAGTAATCCAGAGACCTGGACTAATAGTCTGACCTATTATGTGACTCCAGTCCCACAACAACATGGTTGACTCTTAACTTCCCTCTCAAATGGCCTAGCAAACCTCTCTGTTGTATCAAACCACTACAAAGATTCCACACAGTGGTTCAAGAAGAAGGCCCACCACCACCTTCTCAGCGCAACTGGGGATGGACAATAAATGCCAGCGACACCCATGCCCAGAGAATGAATTATTTTTTAAAAGTCTGTCCTGTCAAGCATGCTCAGGTCAGATATAGGTGGGTTTAGATATAAAGCTCAGTCTGGAGTGAGCCAATAATATGCCTTTATCTGAACCAGTCTCTGGTCCAATCAGGTAGCAGTTCCATTTCCCACACCGGCCAACCCTGTGGCTTGATGGAGCAAGGCTGCCAATCTGGTGATGAATTGAGCCTCGATTTGTTCTTTGGGCCCACACCACTAGGGATTAATTTGAACCTCCAAAAACTCAGTTGAGGTAAGATCCTTAGTGGTGACAAAGAGACGAGACTTTCAACCCATCGGTCTCGGATGGATCTGAACCTAGGTTCAAGAGGCGAAAGTGTGGGGGTCCAGCCAGTGTCTTAGTTTTGTTCTGATGTGCCCCTCCACAGAGCACTCTCCGTACTGTTAAGTGACCATCAACAGTAGCTTTTTGGTGACACGTAGTGTAGGCTGACTGCAATTATTAGTAGAAAAGGCACCTGAGACAATCACACAAAATCACATGTAGTAATCTGCTGGCACCACTCTCTTCCCTCCCGTTCCAGGACCGAGATAGGCAAATACTCCATCTACTGTCAGAGGTCAGTGGAGCGCACGATGCGGAATGGGGATCGCGAAGCCAAGCCATCCCGGATGGAGATAATGTCGATTCTCCTGAGAAACCCTTACCACCACTCGCTGCCGTTCAGTATCCCAGTCCACTTCATGAACGGTACTTACCAGGTTAGTGATGGGTGCAGTGTTGTTAATGAACTCGACAAGGCCCTTACACACAGAAACGGTCAGCTTAAAACATTTAAATAAAATGGCTGAAGCACCAGCTGTGCATTAAAGAGAAACAGCTGGACACCATTCTGCTTTCAACCCAACAGCCACTTACTACAGTAAATCATGGGCACTTCACTGTGTGTTAGCTTCCCGTGTTCGATTGTCTGTGTTTGAAGTTACTGGTATTGGGTGTTCTCTTGAGGGTTAGATGCTTGGACGGGAGTAATTCATTGGGGTGTTCTATTCAGTTTTAGGGATTAGATGGTCTTTGAGTTACTCATTCATGTTTTCTATTCATGGTTCGGAGGTCTGAGAGGCACTCGCTTTGTTGTATCCAGATTTTGGGATGGTCATTGTGACCCAGCCATTGACTGGTATCTGGTATATTCCATACAGCACAGAAACAGGCCATTCGGCCTTGATGTTCCACACGGCCTCCTCCCCTCTTACTTCATCTTCATATTTTGTTCAGGTGGTGGGGTTCGATGGTACCACCACGGTCGAGGAGTTCTTGCACACACTCAACCAGGAAATAGGGATGAGAAAGCCATCGCATTCGGGATTTGCACTCTTCACAGATGATCCTTCTGGCAAGGATTTGGAACACTGTCTGCAGGGCAACGTGAAGGTGAGGCAGCTTCATCCACCCGCGGGTTCATCTACAAACACCCCTCGCCGTAACGCCAATGTGCCCCACCCCCCTCGCCGTAACGCCAATGTGCCCCACCCCCCTCGCCGTAACGCCAATGTGCCCCACCCCCCTCTCCGTAACGCCGATGTGCCCCACCCCCCTCGCCGTAACGCCAATGTGCCCCACCCCCCTCTCCGTAACGCCGATGAGCCCCACCCCCCTCGCCGTAACGCCGATGTGCCCCACCCCCTCTCCGTAACGCCGATGTGCCCCACCCCCCCTCGCCGTAACGCCGATGTGCCCCACCCCCCCTCGCCGTAACGCCGATGTGCCCCACCCCCTCTCCGTAACGCCGATGCGCCCCACCCCCTCTCCGTAACGCCGATGCGCCCCACCCCCCTCGCCGTAACGCCGATGCGCCCCACCCCCCTCTCCGTAACGCCGATGCGCCCCACCCCCCTCTCCGTAACGCCGATGCGCCCCACCCCCCTCTCCGTAACGCCGATGCGCCCCACCCCCCTCTCCGTAACGCCGATGCGCCCCACCCCCCTCTCCGTAACGCCGATGCGCCCCACCCCCCTCTCCGTAACGCCGATGCGCCCCACCCCCCTCTCCGTAACGCCGATGCGCCCCACCCCCCTCGCCGTAACGCCGATGCGCCCCACCCCCCTCGCCGTAACGCCGATGCGCCCCTCGCCGTAACGCCGATGCGCCCCACCCCCCTCGCCGTAACACTCTGATCTGATCTGTCGATTTGGGTAAACTGGCAGAAAGTCAGATCAGTACTCCGTGTTAATGTCAATAAATATACTGCTATCTCGTCACGGGAGTATGCATGCACTTCACTGTTGAATAGAGACAGTGAGATAGTGTAATGACACTATCGCACTGTGCTGATCCAGGGCGATTATCAGTGGTACTCATGTTTATCATTATTTCTTGAAGATATGTGATGTAATTTCCAAGTGGGAGCAAGCCCTGAAAGAACTGCACCCTGGGAAATATGAAAGCAACAGGATTGTGCGGTTGATATACAAAAGCAGGTAAGACCACAGATCGACATATGGTACTGGAACTACATTATAATACACATCGCTGTATCTCTGTATTTATAACATAAACACTCGGTGCTGTATCCCTGTATTTATAATATAAACACTCGGTGCTGTATCTCTGTATTTATAATATAAACACTCGGTGCTGTATCCCTGTATTTATAATATAAACACTCGGTGCTGTATCTCTGTATTTATAATATAAACACTCGGTGCTGTATCTCTGTATTTATAATATAAACACTCGGTGCTGTATCTCTGTATTTATAATATAAACACTCGGTGCTGTATCTCTGTATTTATAATATAAACGCTCGGTGCTGTATCTCTGTATTTATAATATAAACGCTCGGTGCTGTATCTCTGTATTTATAATATAAACACTCGGTGCTGTATCTCTGTATTTATAATATAAACACTCGGTGCTGTATCTCTGTATTTATAATATAAACACTCGGTGCTGTATCTCTGTATTTATAATATAAACACTCGGTGCTGTACCTCTGTATTTATAATATAAACACTCGGTGCTGTATCCCTGTATTTATAATATAAACACTCGGTGCTGTATCTCTGTATTTATAATATAAACACTCGGTGCTGTATCCCTGTATTTATAATATAAACACTCGGTGCTGTATCCCTGTATTTATAATATAAACACTCGGTGCTGTATCTCTGTATTTATAATATAAACACTCGGTGCTGTATCCCTGTATTTATAATATAAACACTCGGTGCTGTATCTCTGTATTTATAATATAAACACTCGGTGCTGTATCCCTGTATTTATAATATAAACACTCGGTGCTGTATCTCTGTATTTATAATATAAACACTCGGTGCTGTATCTCTGTATTTATAATATAAACACTCGGTGCTGTATCTCTGTATTTATAATATAAACACTCGGTGCTGTATCTCTGTATTTATAATATAAACACTCGGTGCTGTATCTCTGTATTTATAATATAAACACTCGGTGCTGTATCCCTGTATTTATAATATAAACACTCGGTGCTGTATCTCTGTATTTATAATATAAACACTCGGTGCTGTATCTCTGTATTTATAATATAAACACTCGGTGCTGTATCTCTGTATTTATAATATAAACACTCGGTGCTGTATCCCTGTATTTATAATATAAACACTCGGTGCTGTATCTCTGTATTTATAATATAAACACTCGGTGCTGTATCCCTGTATTTATAATATAAACACTCGGTGCTGTATCTCTGTATTTATAATATAAACACTCGGTGCTGTATCTCTGTATTTATAATATAAACACTCGGTGCTGTATCTCTGTATTTATAATATAAACACTCGGTGCTGTATCTCTGTATTTATAATATAAACACTCGGTGCTGTATCTCTGTATTTATAATATAAACACTCGGTGCTGTATCCCTGTATTTATAATATAAACACTCGGTGCTGTATCTCTGTATTTATAATATAAACACTCGGTGCTGTATCTCTGTATTTATAATATAAACACTCGGTGCTGTATCCCTGTATTTATAATATAAACACTCGGTGCTGTATCTCTGTATTTATAATATAAACACTCGGTGCTGTATCTCTGTATTTATAATATAAACATTCGGTGCTGTATCCCTGTATTTATAATATAAACACTCGGTGCTGTATCTCTGTATTTATAATATAAACACTCGGTGCTGTATCTCTGTATTTATAATATAAACACTCGGTGCTGTATCTCTGTATTTATAATATAAACACTCGGTGCTGTATCTCTGTATTTATAATATAAACACTCGGTGCTGTATCTCTGTATTTATAATATAAACACTCGGTGCTGTATCTCTGTATTTATAATATAAACACTCGGTGCTGTATCTCTGTATTTATAATATAAACACTCGGTGCTGTATCTCTGTATTTATAATATAAACATTCGGTGCTGTATCCCTGTATTTATAATATAAACACTCGGTGCTGTATCTCTGTATTTATAATATAAACACTCGGTGCTGTATCTCTGTATTTATAATATAAACACTCGGTGCTGTATCTCTGTATTTATAATATAAACACTCGGTGCTGTATCTCTGTATTTATAATATAAACACTCGGTGCTGTATCTCTGTATTTATAATATAAACACTCGGTGCTGTATCTCTGTATTTATAATATAAACACTCGGTGCTGTATCTCTGTATTTATAATATAAACACTTGGTGCTGTATCTCTGTATTTATAATATAAACACTCGGTGCTGTATCTCTGTATTTATAATATAAACACTCGGTGCTGTATCTCTGTATTTATAATATAAACACTCGGTGCTGTATCTCTGTATTTATAATATAAACACTCGGTGCTGTATCTCTGTATTTATAATATAAACACTCGGTGCTGTATCTCTGTATTTATAATATAAACACTCGGTGCTGTATCTCTGTATTTATAATATAAACACTCGGTGCTGTATCTCTGTATTTATAATATAAACACTCGGTGCTGTATCTCTGTATTTATAATATAAACACTCGGTGCTGTATCTCTGTATTTATAATATAAACACTCGGTGCTGTATCTCTGTATTTATAATATAAACACTCGGTGCTGTATCCCTGTATTTATAATATAAACACTCGGTGCTGTATCTCTGTATTTATAATATAAACACTCGGTGCTGTATCTCTGTATTTATAATATAAACACTCGGTGCTGTATCTCTGTATTTATAATATAAACACTCGGTGCTGTACCTCTGTATTTATAATATAAACACTCGGTGCTGTATCTCTGTATTTATAATATAAACACTCGGTGCTGTATCCCTGTATTTATAATATAAACACTCGGTGCTGTATCTCTGTATTTATAATATAAACACTCGGTGCTGTATCTCTGTATTTATAAATAAACACTCGGTGCTGTATCCCTGTATTTATAATATAAACACTCGGTGCTGTATCTCTGTATTTATAATATAAACACTCGGTGCTGTATCTCTGTATTTATAATATAAACACTCGGTGCTGTATCCCTGTATTTATAATATAAACACTCGGTGCTGTATCTCTGTATTTATAATATAAACACTCGGTGCTGTATCTCTGTATTTATAATATAAACACTCGGTGCTGTATCTCTGTATTTATAATATAAACACTCGGTGCTGTATCTCTGTATTTATAATATAAACACTCGGTGCTGTATCTCTGTATTTATAATATAAACACTCGGTGCTGTATCTCTGTATTTATAATATAAACACTCGGTGCTGTATCCCTGTATTTATAATATAAACACTCGGTGCTGTACCTCTGTATTTATAATATAAACACTCGGTGCTGTATCTCTGTATTTATAATATAAACACTCGGTGCTGTATCTCTGTATTTATAATATAAACACTCGGTGCTGTATCTCTGTATTTATAATATAAACACTCGGTGCTGTACCTCTGTATTTATAATATAAACACTCGGTGCTGTACCTCTGTATTTATAATATAAACACTCGGTGCTGTATCTCTGTATTTATAATATAAACACTCGGTGCTGTATCCCTGTATTTATAATATAAACACTCGGTGCTGTATCTCTGTATTTATAATATAAACACTCGGTGCTGTATCCCTGTATTTATAATATAAACACTCGGTGCTGTATCTCTGTATTTATAATATAAACACTCGGTGCTGTATCTCTGTATTTATAATATAAACACTCGGTGCTGTATCATAGTAGCACAGGAGGAGGCCATTCAGCCCATCGTGCCTGAGCCAGCTCTTTGAAAGAGCTTTCCAATTGTTACCATTTCCCTGCTTTTTCCCCATGGACCTGTAAATTTTTTCCTTTTAAGTATTTATCCAATTCCCTTTTGAAAGTTACTATTGAATCTGCTTCCACCGCCCTTTCAGGCAGGGCATTCCAGATCATCACAACTCGCTGCGTAAAAAAATATTTCCTCATGTCGCCTCTGGCTCCTTAAATCTGTGTCCTCTGGTTACTGACACTTCTGCCACTGAAAGCAGTTTCTCCTTATTTACTGCATCAAAACCGTTCATGATTTTGAACACCTCTATCAAATGTCCCCATAACCTTCTCTGTTCCAAGGAGAACAACCCCAGCTTCTCCAGTCTCTCCACATAACTGAAGTCCCTCATTCCTGGTACCATTCTAGTAAATCTCTTCTGCATCCTCTCGAAGGCCTTGACATCCTTCCTAAAGTGCGGTGCCCAGAATTGTACACAGTACTCCAGCTGAGGCCTAACCAGTGTTTTATAAAAGTTTAGCATAACTTCCTTGCTTTTGTACTTTATGTTTCTATTAATAAAGCCCAGGATCCCGTGTGCTTTTTTTAACAGCCGTCTCAACTTGTCCTGCCACCTTTGAAGGTTTGTGTACATACTTCCCCAGGTGTCTCTGTTCCTGCACCCCTCCCCACTTTAAAATGGTACCATTTAGTTTATATTGCCTCTCCTCAGTCTTCCTACCAAAATGTATCGCTTCACGCTTCTCTGTGTTAAATTTCATCTGATATTTCACCCGTCTGTCTATGTCCTCCTGAAGTCTGTTACTATCCTCCAAATTGTTTACTACATTTCCGAGTTTCATGTCATTTGCAAACTTATACCCTCTAGACCCAAGTCCAGGTCATTAATATATATCAAAAAGAGCAGTGGTCCTAATACTGACCCCTGGGGAACACCACTGTATACTTCCCTCCAGTCTGAATAACAACCATTCACCACTAATCTCTGCTTTCTGCCCCTTAGCCAATTTTTGTATCCACTGTCCCTTTAATCCCATGGGCTTTAATTTTGTTAACGAGTCTATTATGGAGTACTTTATCAAGTACTGTATCTCTGTATTTATAATATATACACACAATGCTGTATCTCTGTATTTATAATATATACACACAATGCTGTATCTCTGAATTTATAATATAAACACACAATGCTGTATCTCTGAATTTATAATATAAACACACGGTGCTGTATCTCTCTATAATATATACACATGGTGCTTTATCAAAAGCAAAATACTGCGGATGCTGGAAATCTGAAATAATTTCTATTATTTTTGTTTTTATTTTACACGTTGCTGTATCTCGGTATTTATAATTATAGCAAACTAAAGCAGGCCTAGGACCCAGTGGTCAATTAGACACGCAGACTAGTGCTTAATGTTCAAAACAAGTGAGGTTCATTCACCCACAGCAGTTGTGTCTTTAAGTGCAGAGTTGAACAAAACAGAAACACAGATTATTTTCCCTGCTCCTAGCTCCTTCCTCTCCAACTTCTAGGCTGGGAGTCGTTCCTGATTGACATTAATTGCCTTTAACAATGTCTTAGGACTACACAGCCTTGCCGTGGTCACTCTGACATTTTATACAATTTCTTAAAGCTGTATCTCTATCGCAGATACAGAGCTCTCAAAAACCGGTGGCTCACATATGGTCCCTCTCTCTGTTACAGAATATATACATGGTGCTGCTTCCCAATATTTATAATATGTGCACACACATAATGCTCTATCCCTCTGTTATGTTTTGGTACTGCTCACCGTTCTGTGAATACTTGTGACACTCTGTCATCATTGAAGATGAAAGACAGTCGCACTAACTGTTCACCAATATCACACTTTTTAGCTGGGTGATTGTCTTTGGTGTGTGCTCACATCACCCCTTAGTGGCCACATACTGATATTGTCGTTACAAATGTACAAATCTGCAAATAATCATTCTGTGAGAGTCCCTGAATAAATACAGCAGGATATTTATTCCCCATTCACTGGGGTCTGTGAAAGACACTGAATAAATACTGCAGGATATTTATTCCCCATTCACTGGGGTCTGTGAAAGACCCTGAATAAATACTGCAGGATATTTATTCCCCATTCACTGGGGTCTGTGAAAGACCCTGAATAAATACTGCAGGATATTCATTCCCCACTCACTGGGGTCTGTGAAAGACCCTGAATAAATACTGCAGGATATTTATTCCCCACTCACTGGGGTCTGTGAAAGACCCTGAATAAATACTGCAGGGTATTTATTCCCCACTCACCAGGCTTCCTGAGAGACCCTGAATAAATACTGCAGGATATCCCCACAGATTGGACTCTGAGACAAAGCTTCCTTTGTACTCAGCTTTCCCATGGTTGTCCGCCTCGCCTGTGTATCTGTGTTGTGTGTGAGCCGCGTTCAGTAATGACCACAATGACTCTGTTGTTCTGCACAGGATGTACTTCAGAGCTCAGGCAAAGGGCGAGACGGAGCGAGAGCGCCTCCTGCTGACATATCAGATTAACGACGAGGTGGTGAACGGACGATTCCCTGTCAATAAAGATCTAGCGTTGGAGGTGACAGCGTTAATGGCACAGGTTAGTGCCTGGGTCCGAGAGGGCCAAGGCCAGTGTGCATTTCTGGTGTGGGTGACAGGAAGCAGAGATATTCATCTCTGTATTCAAAGAGATGTAAACATTTGTGTTACATTCAATGCAATGGATATTGATACACTAACTAAAGTCACCACACCCTGCCACCACCCCCCCCCCCCCCCCACCCACCCCACAGAGAACCACCTGGCTCCACCATTCAGTGGCCTGTGGGGGACTGTAGGAAGATAGGTACACCTGCCCCTCGAGGAACTGTTCAGGAACACCAACACCAACGGCCTCCACCGCCTCTGATTCTCTCTTTTTCTCTGTCACGTTTGCTGCCCTCCTGTCTCTCTCCTTATCCATCTTTGCATCTTCTGTCCCTTCTCCCCTTCTTTGCCGCCCCCCCCTCCCTTGCTTTCTCCTCATATCTTGCTTCACCTGTCCTGATCCTCCCACCCCATTTTTGCTAATGTTCTTTCCCATGATCTCCTGTTGCACACTCTCGCTCTCTCTCTCATGCTCTCCTCTCTCTCTCTCTCTCGTTCTCCTGTTATCCTCTTTCTCTCTGATGCCCTCCTCTCTCTCCGTGGGCGATCCTGTCTTCAACCAGTACCCGCAGATGCATATTTTCCAGCACGGGATATTGGGCAACGTTTGAGATCAACGTTTGAAAGTTATTATTGAATCTGCTTCCACCACCCTTTCAGGCAGCGCATTGCAGATCATAACAACTTGCTGCGTAAAATAATTCTCCTCACCTCCCCTTTGGTTCTTTTGCCAATTACCTTAAATCTGTGTCCTCTGGTTACCGACCCTCCTGCCACTGGAAACAGTTTCTCCTTATTAACTCTATAAAAACCCTTCATGATTTTGAACACCTCTATCAAATCTCCCCATAACCTTCTCTGCTCTAAGGAGAAAAATCTCCAGCTTCTCCAGTCTCTCCACAGCGATTTTAGCATAGACCAGAGAATCAAAGCTGGGACCTTCTTGGTACGTATGGCTCAGTACAGCACTAGGCAGACATTACAAATCAAGCAGCAAGGATGCTGAAGTATCTGTTGAGATATAGATCAACCATGATCGCTGTGGAGAGACTGGAGAAGTTGGGATTGTTCTCCTTAGAGCAGTTAAGGTTAAGGAGAGATTTAATAGAGGTGTTCAAAATCATGAAGGGTTTTGATGGAGTGAATAAGGAGAAACTGTTTCCAGTGGCAGAAAGGTCAGTACAGATTTAAGGTAATTGGCAAAAGAGCCAGAGGCGACATGAGGAAACATTTTTTTACGCAGAGAGTTGTCATGATTAAGAAGGGTAAGAGAGAAAAACTAGGAAATTATAGGCCAATTAGTCTAACGCTAGTTGTGGGGAAGTTACTAGAATTTGTTTAGTGACAGAGTGACTGAGCATTTGGACAAATTTGAGCTGATCAGAGAGAGCCAGCATGGATTTGTAAAGGGGAAACCATGTCTAACGAACCTAGTTGAATTTTTTGAGGAGTTAACTAACATGGTAGATAAGGGAGTATCTATGGATTTTATTTATATGGACTTCCAGAAGGCATTCGACAAGGTTCCACATAAGAGACTGTTGACAAAAATGATAGCACATGAAATTCAAAACTGAGATTGATAGATGTCTGTTAGTAAGTGTATTAAGGGTTATGGAACTAAGGAGTTAAGATACAGATAAGCCATGATTTAATTGAATACTCGAGGGGCTGAATGGCCTACTCCTGTTCCCATGTTTGTATGTTCCTTCATATGGTCTGGAATACACTGCCTGAAAGGGTGGTGGAAGCAGATTCAATAGTAACTTTCAAAAGGATAATTTGAATAAATACTTTAAAGGAAAGAATTTCCAGAGCAGGGAGTGGGACTAATTGGATAACACTTTCAAGGAGCCAGCACAGGAACGATGGACTGAATGGCCTCCTCCTGTGCTGTGATATACTATGATATTATGATACTATGATCTAATTGAATGGTGGAACAGGTTCAAGGGGCGGAATGGCCTACTCTGTAGCCAAGCTCCGTGCTGCATTGCTGTGCGTGGACACCAGTGCAGCTGGGAGCCAGCACAGGTGAGCCAGTATTCCACAGGGTACTTTTTAAAATGAATTTTTCCAGCTCAATTCCAGGAATTGCTGCCTGAAGTGAAGGATTTAAACAAAAATTATTATTCATGCTTTGGATATGGGTGTCGCTGGCAAGGCCGGCATTTATTGCCCTTGAGAAGGTGGTGGTGAGCCGCCTTCTTGAACCGCTGCAGTCCGTGTGGTGAAGGTTCTCCCACAGTGCTGTTAGGAAGGGAGTTCCAGGATTTTGACCCAGCGACGATGAAGGAACGGCGATATATTTCCAAGTCGGGATGGTGTGCGACTTGGAGGGGAACGTGCAGGTGGTGTTGTTCCCATGTGCCTGCTGCCCTTGTCCTTCTAGGTGGTAGAGGTCGCTGGTTTGGGAGGTGCTGTCGAAGAAGCCTTGGCGAGTTGCTGCAGTGCGTCCTGTGGATGGTGCACACTGCAGCCAGGGTGTGGAGGGGGTGGATGTTTAAGGTGATTTTTAAGGTTTTGTAATGTGATGTGTGTGGTTCCTGCAGGTGGAGTACGGAGATCTGGCTCGCCCCGCTCCTTCCAGCCCTGGAGGTAGCTCCCAGTCCAAGATGCAGCAGTTTCTGCAGCAGGTTCTGGAGAAATTCTACCCCAAACACTACAGACAAGGCTGCGCCACCGAGCAGCTCAGGTAGGCCTCACCTCCTCCTCTTTCCTTCAAGGAGTTCTCTTTAACTGCACGAGTAGGCTCTCTGCCTTTATCAAGTAGAATTGTAAACAATTTTACAACACCAAGTTATAGTCCAGCAATTTTATTTTAAATTCACAAGCTTTCGGAGGCTTCCCCCTTCGTCACATCGTTCACCTGAGGAAGGAGGAAGCCTCCGAAAGCTTGTGAATTTAAAATAAAATTGCTGGACTATAACTTGGTGTTGTAAAATTGTTTACAATTGTCAACCCCAGTCCATCACCGGCATCTCCACATCATGGCTACCTTTATCAAGTAGAATCAATGATCAGAATGTAGTCTAAGAGAGGCGTGACGCCTTTGGGCCATTGTCTTGGCCTGATTCAAACCCAGGTGAGGCAGGGAGCGAAAGAAAACTTGCATTTACACAAAGCCTTTCACAACCTCAGGACGTCCCAAAGCGCTTTACAGCCAATGAAGTACTTTTGAAGTGTAGTCACTGTTGTAATGTAGGAAACACGGCAGCCAATTTACACACAGCAAGATCCCACAAACAGCAATTTGATAATGACCAGATAATCTGTTTTAGTGAAGTTGGTTGAGGGATAAATATTGGCCAGGACACCGGGGAGAACTCCCCTGCTCTAGTTCAAAAATAATGCCGAGGGAGATTTCGGTGGGGGGAGGGGGAGATCGGAGGGGGAGACATCGGGGGCGGAGGGGGAGACATCGGAGCAGGGTGGAAGTGTAGGTTTATTTTGTTTTTTCACTTTGTGCAATGGTTTTTTGTTTAATTTATTTTGTTTATTTTTGCCTGATCCAGCCCTTCATACCTGGTTTCACCAGGCGTGAATCGGAAGCCGTGGCTAAAGCTGCCCAGGGTACGTTTAAAATCGTTTTAACGATCTACTACGTCAGAAATAAAGTGCCCTAAGTACCTCAATGAGGTGCGTTTGGTTCTTTAACTGTCATCTCGCTGGCTTTAATTGCCAGCGGGACTTGTGGATTTGTGAAGCGTGCAAACAGGCGCGTCTGTGGGGAACTCAGAAGTCGGCGAGTTGGGGCCGGCTTCCGAACCTGCTCGGGATTTTCGCAGCCCCCGACCCACCCGCAATTTAATTTTAAAATTGAGCCCTATGAGTAGAACCAGGATGTAGCCCAAGAGCAGCGCGAAGCCTTTGGGCCGTTGCCTTTGCCTGACTCAAACCCAGGTGAGGCAAGGGCCGATAGGTGGAGACCTCCCATATCTGATGACTGGGAGGGCCCTTCAGGCCTGTGACTTCCAGCCACTTCCCTGGGTCTTCATTGACGCATTTGCCATCTCATTACATACAGTCTGAAGAAAAGGCCAGGATGGTAGTCGCTCCCAAACTATACAGCTAAGAAAATCTGTTTGCAAAGATTAGACGCAGAGTAAAGCTCCGCGCTCGGTCCTGTCGAGCGCTCCCAAGTTCAGGGTAGCACTAAAATTGGCAATCTCACTCGGAGGATAAGCGATGGCCGGTGTGGGAAATAGAAGAATGTCACGCTGGTGCAGGAGGGGGCAGTGTAGAAGGAGCTTTACTCTGCACCTAACCGTGCTGTACCTGCCCTGGCGTTGTGCGCCTGAAGTGGAAAGTGTTCCATTCCTCAGGAACTGAGATCCCTCACCGAATCTACAAAAGAAGAAAAAAACGAAAACGACTTCACTTTTTCTGCTGTCCTCTCCCTGCGTTAATCTGTTGTCCCTGGGTGAGAGGGCAGGGGACCTACTCCCGGGCCCTTGGTAAAGTTGCTCCTGAAGCGGGCTGCCAGGAGGTTGTTTGGGAGCAGTTCAGGCTGATTCTTCCCTTCCCAGGCCTAGGTTTAATATCTCCCCAGTGCTGAATCACGGGCGTGAGCATGCAGTGCATCACTTTGCACCGTGGAATTCCCAATGTGGTTGGTACTGCGTCACTCAGGCCTGAAGATCCCATTTGGTCCAAGTGAACTGAGGCAGTAGTAGTGGAGCTTCAAGTAGCTTCACTGTCCTTGTGAGGGATGGAGAAACTCATTCAGATTCACACTCCTGATCGGTCCTGCTGGGCATCTTGGGGGCCCCCCTGGGTCAACTGGCACTCTCTGTCTCAGAATAACGCATGAAGGAAGGTCACTTAGGTGGGGTACTGGCAAGTCACTGGGGTTCATGTGATACTGTATTCAGTTCTGGGCACCACACCCGAGGAGGGATATATTGGCCTTGGAGGGGGTGCAGCGCAGATTCACCAGAATGATACCAGGGCTAAAAGGGTTAAATTATGAGGACAGGTTGCATCGACTTGGCTTGTATTCCCTGGAGTATAGAAGATTGAGGATTGATCTGATCGAGGTGTTTAAAATGTTAAAAGGCTTCGATATGGTGGATACGGAGAAATTATTTCCTGTGGTGAAGGAATCAGGAACAAGGGGGAATAACCTTAAAATTAGATCTAAGCCGTTCAGGAGGGAAATCGGGAAGCACTCTTTCAGGGTAGTAGAAATCTGTAATCTCTTCCCCCAAAAGGCTGTGGATGCTGGGGGACAGTTGGAGCTTTCAAGACTGAGATCAGTAGATTTTTGTTAGACAAGGGCATCAAGGGGCATGGAGCAAAGGTGGGTAAATGGAGTTGAGACACAGATCAGCCGTGATCTAACTGAATGGCAGAGCAGGCTCGAGGGGCTGAACGGCCTCCTCCTGTTCCTAATGTTCCTATCTTCCTATGGCCCCAGGAAGAGTCAGCGCTTTAGCAGAGGAGGGGAGAAAATTAGATGGGGGGGGGGGGGGCAGTGAGAAATGTTCCTTATGTGTGCAAATCCACGACTGCACTAAATTACTGCTTATGCTTGTCGCCCCTATTCAAACAGGCGACTGGCAGACAGACTGGCGACGAAATGGATGCTCCTGAGGGGGTGCAGTGCAGCTGACTGCGTGCGGATCTACCTGACGGTGGCCCGGAAGTGGCCGCTCTTTGGAGCCAAACTCTTCACTGCAAAGGTAAAATCCAAATGAATGTTGCGAGAGATGCAGTCAAAAAGTAGAAGGAAAATTGCAGCAGGAGCTTTGGGACTCCTCCCGTACAGCGTGGGAGTTAATGGGCTAATTGTCCATGATTGGTCCACTCCATCACCAAGACTGCTTCCACCTCCGTAGCATCGCCGCTCCTGCCTCAGCTCATCTGCTGCTGAAACCCTCTTCGTTGCCTTAGTCACCTCTAAACTCGACTATTCCAATGCTCTCCTGGCCGGCCTCCCATCTTCCACCCTCCATAAACTTGAGCTCATCCAAAACTCTGCTGCCCGTATCCTGACTCACACCAAGTCCCGTTCACCCATCACCCCTGTGCTCCCTGACCCACAATGCCTTGATTTTAAAAATTTTCATCCTTGTGTTCAAATCCCTCCATGGCCTCGCCCCCTCCCTATCTCTGTAACCTCCTCCAGTCCTACAACCCTCCGAGATCTCTGCGTTCCTCCAATTCTGGCCTCTTGCACATCCCTGATTTTCATTGCTCCACCATTGACGGCCGTGCCTTCAGCTGCCTAGGCCCTAAGCTCTGGAATTCCCTCCCTAAACCTTTCTGCTCTCTACCTCTCTCTCCTCCTTTAAGACGCTCCTTAAAACCTACCTCTTTGACCAAGCTTTTGGTCACCTGTCCTGATATCTCCTAAGGTGGTTTGGTGTCAAATTTTGTCTGATAACGCTCGCCTTTTACTATGTTGAAGCTACTATTTAAAGGCAAGTTGTTGTTGTCTATGCATGGTAAATTAGGTCAAATTAGCATACCTCATTTAACTATATATTTGAATATCCCTGGCAGGTTTTAGAAAGAGAGGTCTTGGGTTTTGACGTCTCTAAAAGGGCTGCTCGCTGTTGCGATCCCTTTGAACTCTTGGGCTCTGAAAATACTTTCAGCTCACGGGAGTTAAATTTTTCTGCTGCACTCACACAAGCTGTGTGTGTCCTTTTAACAAAATGGGCTGCATTGTAATTAATGTACAACCGAATAACCAATCAGAATGCCCCGCAGCAATGTTGACCCCTTTGCTCGTTTACTAATCACATCGAACTCTATCCTCCCAACTGCATGAGGCTCCAGTGCTTTCTGTTTTCATGCTTTCAAATAACAGAGTGCAATGTTCCTGCATTAACTCACGCCCAAAATGCCAAACAGTATACTTCTGAAAGAGCTCTCCATTTAATCCCACTCCCCTGCTCTTTCCCCATGGCCCTGCAATTTTTTCCTTTTCAAGTATTTATCCAATTCCCTTTTGAAAGTTACTATTGAATCTGCTTCCACCACCCTTTCAGCCAGTGCATTCCAGATCATCACAACTCACTGCATAAAACAAATCTCCTCATCGCCCCTCTGATTCTTTTGCCAATTCTCTTAAATCTGTGTCCTCTGGTCACTGACCCTCCTGCCAGTGGAAACAATTTCTCCTGTTTACTCTAAAACCTCTTCATAATTTTGAACACCTCTATCAAATCTCTCCTTAACCTACTCTGTTCTAAGGAGAACAACCCCAGCTTCTCCGGTCTCTCCACATAACTGAAGTCTCTCATCCCTGGTACCATTCTAGTAAATCTCCTCTGCACCCTCTCCAATGCCTTGACATCCTTCCTAAAGGGTGGTGTCCAGAATTGGATGCAGTACTCTAGCTAAAGCCTAACCAGTGATTCATAACAGTTTAGCATAATTTTCATGCTACAGCGTCACAGTAATAAAGCTACACATAGCAGCAATAACTTTATTATGGTAATATTGATTTTAACACTATTGGGCTCCATTGACTCCTCTTTTCCATTGTCTTATTTTTCTAACAGCCAGACTTGTGCACAGAAAAGTATCACATGTAGACATTCCAATGTATCACTACAGCAAAATCTCAGCTACTTTTCACCTTAAAGAACTGCCAGCAGACATTGCTTCCCCCAAACTAGGAAGAAGTATAAGATGCATGTCAGTGTGACTCGTGTGATGGGTTTCATGGGACTAACCCAACAAAAGAACTAAACAATGCTCCTCGGGTTTGCTTTTCATAATTTCTTTCCGCTGTATCAAACGAGGCTTTTTGGCCCTCTGAATGTGAGGCTCTAACCAATCATTGTTCTCCTTTCATCTCTCCAGCCGATTGCACCTTCACCCCTTGAGGAGAAGCCTGTGTGGTTAGCAGTGAATGAAGATGGCATCAACATATTGGAGTGTAGCACAATGGTATGAGTCCACTTTGGGAGACAATGGGCCTGTAGAAATCTCATGCATGCTGACCTGGGGAAAGAATGTTCAGTCCAGTGGTACAGTGCCCAATTTACACTCTGTCCATTCAATACATTGGTACAATGCCCACTTTACACTCTATTCATTCAATACAGTGGTACAGTGCCCACTTTACACTCTGTCCATTCAATACAGTGGTACAGTGCCCACTTTACACTCTATCCATTGAATACAGTGGCACAGTGCCCACTTTACACTCTGTCCATTCAATACAGTGGTACAATGCCCACTTTACACTCTATCCATTCAATACAGTGGTACAGTGCCCACTTTACACTCTATCCATTCAATACAGTGGTACAGTGCCCACTTTACACTCTGTCCATTCAATACAGTGGTACAATGCCCACTTTACACTCTATCCATTCAATACAGTGGTACAGTGCCCACTTTACACTCTATCCATTCAATACAGTGGTACAGTGCCCACTTTACACTCTATCCAATCAATACAGTGGTACAGTGCCCACTTTACACTCTATCCATTCAATACAGTGGTACAGTGCCGACTTTACACTCTATCCATTCAATACAGTGGTACAGTGCCTACTTTACACTCTATCCATTCAAAACAGTGGTACAGTGCCCACTTTACACTCTGTCCATTCAATAGAGTGGTACAATGCCAACTTTACACTCTATCCAATCAATACAGTGGTACAGTGCCCACTTTACACTCTATCCATTCAATACAGTGTTACAGTGCCCACTTTACACTCTGTCCATTCAATACAGTGGTACAGTGCCCACTTTACACTCTGTCCATTCAATACAGTGGTACAGTGCCCACTTTACACCCTGTCCATTCAATACAGTGGTACAGTGCCCACTTTACACTCTATCCATTCAATACAGTGGTACAGTGCCCACTTTACACTCTGTCCATTCAATACAGTGGTACAGTGCCCACTTTACACTCCGTCCATTCAATACAGTGGTACAAAGCCCACTTTACACTCTGTCCATTCAATACATTGGTACCGTGCCCACTTTACACTCTGTCCATTCAATACAGTGGTACAGTGCCCACTTTACACTCTGTCCATTCAAGACAGTGGTACAGTGCCCACTTTACACTCTGTGCATTCAATACAGTGGTACAGTGCCCACTTTACACTCTGTCCATTCAATACATTGGTATAATGCCCACTTTACACTCTATCCATTCAATACATTGGTACAGTGCCCACTTTACACTCTGTCCATTCAATACAGTGGTACAATGCCCACTTTACACTCTGTCCATTCAATACAGTGGTACAGTGCCCACTTCACACTCTGTCCATTCAATACATTGGTATAATGCCCACTTTACACTCTATCCATTCAAAACATTGGTACAGTGCCCACTTGGTACAGTGCCCACTTTACACTCTGTCCATTCAATACAGTGGTACAGTGCCCACTTTACACTCTGTCCATTCAATACAGTGGTACAATGCCCACTTTACACTCTATCCATTCAATACATTGGTACAATGCCCTCTTTACACTCTGTCCATTCAATACAGTGGCACAATGCCCACTTTACACTCTATCCATTCAATACATTGGTACAATGCCCACTTTACACTCTATCCATTGAATACAGTGGTACAATGCCCACTTTACACTCTGTCCATTCAATACAGTGGTACAATGCCCACTTTACACTCTATCCATTCAATGCATTGGTACAATGCCCACTTTACACTCTGTCCATTCAATACAGTGGTACAATGCCCACTTTACACTCTGTCCATTCAATACAGTGGTACAATGCCCACTTTACACTCTGTCCATTCAATACAGTGGTACAATGCCCACTTTACACTCTGTCCATTCAATACAGTGGTACAATGCCCACTTTACACTCTATCCATTCAATACATTGGTACAATGCCCACTTTACACTCTATCCATTCAATACAGTGGTACAATGCCCACTTTACACTCGATCCATTCAATGCATTGGTACAGTGCCCACTTTACACTCTGTCCATTCAATACAGTGGTACAATGCCCACTTTACACTCTGTCCATTCAATACAGCGGTACAATGCCCACTTTACACTCTGTCCATTCAATACAGTGGTACAGTGCCCACTTTACACTCTATCCATTCAATACATTGGTACAATGCCCACTTTACACTCTATCCATTCAATACAGTGGTACAATGCCCACTTTGCACTCTGTCCATTCAATACAGTGGTACAATGCCCACTTTACACTCAATCCATTCAATACAGTGGTACAATGCCCACTTTACACTCTGTCCATTCAATACAGTGGTACAATGCCCACTTTACACTCTGTCCATTCAAAACATTGGTACAGTGCCCACTTTACACTCTATCCATTCAATACATTGGTACAGTGCCCACTTTACACTCCGTCCATTCAATACATTGGTACAGTGCCCACTTTACACTCTGTCCATTCAATACATTGGTACAATGCCCACTTTACACTCTATCCATTCAATACAGTGGTACAGTGCCCACTTTACACTCTGTCCATTCAATACAGTGGTACAGTGCCCACTTTACACTCTATCCATTCAATGCATTGGTACAATGCCCACTTTACACTCTATCCATTCAATACATTGGTACAATGCCCACTTCACACTCTATCCATTCAATACAGTGGTACAGTGCCCACTTTACACTATGTCCATTCAATACAGTGGTACAATGCCCACTTTACACTCTATCCATTCAATACAGTGGTACAATGCCCACTTTACACTCTGTCCATTCAATACAGTGGTACACTGCCCACTTTACACTCTGTCCATTCAATACATTGGTACAATGCCCACTTTACACTCTATCCATTCAATACATTGGTATAATGCCCACTTTACACTCTATCCATTCAATACAGTGGTACAATGCCCACTTTACACTCTGTCCATTCAATACAGTGGTACAATGCCCACTTTACACTCTGTCCATTCAATACAGTGGTACAATGCCCACTTTACACTCTGTCCATTCAATACAGTGGTACAATGCCCACTTTACACTCTATCCATTCAATACATTGGTACAGTGCCCACTTTACACTCTGTCCATTCAATACAGTGGTACAATGCCCACTTTACACTCTGTCCATTCAATACAGTGTTACAGTGCCCACTTTACACTCTGTCCATTCAATACAGTGGTACAATGCCCACTTTACACTCTGTCCATTCAATACAGTCGTACAGTGCCCAATTTACACTCTGTCCATTCAATACAATGGTACAATGCCCACTTTACACTCTATCCATTCAATGCAGTGGTACAATGCCCACTTTACACTCTGTCCATTCAATACAGTGGTACAATGCCCACTTTACACTCTGTCCATTCAATACATTGGTACAATGCCCACTTTACACTCTATCCATTCAATACAGTGGTACAATGCCCACTTTACACTCTATCCATTCAATACAGTGGTACAATGCCCACTTTACACTCTATCCATTCAATACATTGGTACAATGTCCACTTTACACTCTATCCATTCAATACAGTGGTACAATGCCCACTTTACACTCTATCCATTCAATACAGTGGTACAATGCCCACTTTACACTCTATCCATTCAATACAGTGGTACAATGCCCACTTTACACTCTATCCATTCAATACATTGGTACAATGTCCACTTTACACTCTATCCATTCAATACAGTGGTACAGTGCCCACTTCACACTCTGTCCATTCAATACATTGGTACAATGCCCACTTTACACTCTATCCATTCAATACATTGGTACAGTGCCCACTTTACACTCTGTCCATTCAATACAGTGGTACAATGCCCACTTTACACTCTATCCATTCAATACATTGGTACAATGCCCACTTTACACTCTATCCATTCAATACAGTGGTACAATGCCCACTTTGCACTCTGTCCATTCAATACAGTGGTACAATGCCCACTTTACACTCTATCCATTCAATACAGTGGTACAATGCCCACTTTACACTCTGTCCATTCAATACAGTGGTACAATGCCCACTTTACACTCTGTCCATTCAATACATTGGTACAGTGCCCACTTTACACTCTATCCATTCAATACATTGGTACAGTGCCCACTTTACACTCCGTCCATTCAATACATTGGTACAGTGCCCACTTTACACTCTGCCCATTCAATACATTGGTACAATGCCCACTTTACACTCTATCCATTCAATACAGTGGTACAGTGCCCACTTTACACTCTGTCCATTCAATACAGTGGTACAGTGCCCACTTTACACTCTATCCATTCAATACAGTGGTACAGTGCCCACTTTACACTCTGTCCATTCAATACAGTGGTACAATGCCCACTTTACACTCTATCCATTCAATACAGTGGTACAGTGCCCACTTTACACTCTATCCATTCAATACAGTGGTACAGTGCCCACTTTACACTCTGTCCATTCAATACAGTGGTACAATGCCCACTTTACACTCTATCCATTCAATACAGTGGTACAGTGCCCACTTTACACTCTATCCATTCAATACAGTGGTACAGTGCCCACTTTACACTCTATCCATTCAAAACAGTGGTACAGTGCCCACTTTACACTCTGTCCATTCAATACAGTGGTACAATGCCCACTTTACACTCTATCCAATCAATACAGTGGTACAGTGCCCACTTTACACTCTATCCATTCAATACAGTGGTACAGTGCCCACTTTACACTCTGTCCATTCAATACAGTGGTACAGTGCCCACTTTACACTCTGTCCATTCAATACAGTGGTACAATGCCCACTTTACACTCTGTCCATTCAATACAGTGGTACAGTGCCCACTTTACACTCTGTCCATTCAATACAGTGGTACAGTGCCCACTTTACACTCTATCCATTCAATACAGTGGTACAGTGCCCACTTTACACTCTGTCCATTCAATACAGTGGTACAATGCCCACTTTACACTCTGTCCATTCAATACAGTGGTACAGTGCCCACTTTACACTCTGTCCATTCAATACAGTGGTACAGTGCCCACTTTACACTCTATTCATTCAATACAGTGGTACAGTGCCCACTTTACACTCTGTCCATTCAATACAGTGGTACAGTGCCCACTTTACACTCTGTCCATTCAATACAGTGGTACAATGCCCACTTTACACTCTGTCCATTCAATACATTGGTACAGTGCCCACTTTACACTCTGTCCATTCAATACAGTGGTACAGTGCCCACTTTACACTCTGTCCATTCAATACAGTGGTACAGTGCCCACTTTACACTCTGTCCATTCAATACAGTGGTACAGTGCCCACTTTACACTCTATCCATTCAATACATTGGTACAGTGCCCACTTTACACTCTGTCCATTCAATACAGTGGTACAATGCCCACTTTACACTCTGTCCATTCAATACATTGGTATAATGCCCACTTTACACTCTATCCATTCAAAACATTGGTACAGTGCCCACTTGGTACAGTGCCCACTTTACACTCTGTCCATTCAATACAGTGGTACAATGCCCACTTTACACTCTGTCCATTCAATACAGTGGTACAGTGCCCACTTTACACTCTATCCATTCAAAACAGTGGTACAGTGCCCACTTTACACTCTGTCCATTCAATAGAGTGGTACAATGCCAACTTTACACTCTATCCAATCAATACAGTGGTACAGTGCCCACTTTACACTCTATCCATTCAATACAGTGTTACAGTGCCCACTTTACACTCTGTCCATTCAATACAGTGGTACAGTGCCCACTTTACACTCTGTCCATTCAATACAGTGGTACAATGCCCACTTTACACTCTGTCCATTCAATACAGTGGTACAGTGCCCACTTTACACCCTGTCCATTCAATACAGTGGTACAGTGCCCACTTTACACTCTATCCATTCAATACAGTGGTACAGTGCCCACTTTACACTCTGTCCATTCAATACAGTGGTACAGTGCCCACTTTACACTCCGTCCATTCAATACAGTGGTACAATGCCCACTTTACACTCTGTCCATTCAATACATTGGTACCGTGCCCACTTTACACTCTGTCCATTCAATACAGTGGTACAGTGCCCACTTTACACTCTGTCCATTCAAGACAGTGGTACAGTGCCCACTTTACACTCTGTGCATTCAATACAGTGGTACTGTGCCCACTTTACACTCTGTCCATTCAATACATTGGTATAATGCCCACTTTACACTCTATCCATTCAATACATTGGTACAGTGCCCACTTTACACTCTGTCCATTCAATACAGTGGTACAATGCCCACTTTACACTCTGTCCATTCAATACAGTGGTACAGTGCCCACTTCACACTCTGTCCATTCAATACATTGGTATAATGCCCACTTTACACTCTATCCATTCAAAACATTGGTACAGTGCCCACTTGGTACAGTGCCCACTTTACACTCTGTCCATTCAATACAGTGGTACAGTGCCCACTTTACACTCTGTCCATTCAATACAGTGGTACAATGCCCACTTTACACTCTATCCATTCAATACATTGGTACAATGCCCTCTTTACACTCTGTCCATTCAATACAGTGGCACAATGCCCACTTTACACTCTATCCATTCAATACATTGGTACAATGCCCACTTTACACTCTATCCATTGAATACAGTGGTACAATGCCCACATTACACTCTGTCCATTCAATACAGTGGTACAATGCCCACTTTACACTCTATCCATTCAATGCATTGGTACAATGCCCACTTTACACTCTGTCCATTCAATACAGTGGTACAATGCCCACTTTACACTCTGTCCATTCAATACAGTGGTACAATGCCCACTTTACACTCTGTCCATTCAATACAGTGGTACAATGCCCACTTTACACTCTGTCCATTCAATACAGTGGTACAATGCCCACTTTACACTCTATCCATTCAATACATTGGTACAATGCCCACTTTACACTCTATCCATTCAATACAGTGGTACAATGCCCACTTTACACTCGATCCATTCAATGCATTGGTACAGTGCCCACTTTACACTCTGTCCATTCAATACAGTGGTACAATGCCCACTTTACACTCTGTCCATTCAATACAGCGGTACAATGCCCACTTTACACTCTGTCCATTCAATACAGTGGTACAGTGCCCACTTTACACTCTATCCATTCAATACATTGGTACAATGCCCACTTTACACTCTATCCATTCAATACAGTGGTACAATGCCCACTTTGCACTCTGTCCATTCAATACAGTGGTACAATGCCCACTTTACACTCTATCCATTCAATACAGTGGTACAATGCCCACTTTACACTCTGTCCATTCAATACAGTGGTACAATGCCCACTTTACACTCTGTCCATTCAAAACATTGGTACAGTGCCCACTTTACACTCTATCCATTCAATACATTGGTACAGTGCCCACTTTACACTCCGTCCATTCAATACATTGGTACAGTGCCCACTTTACACTCTGTCCATTCAATACATTGGTACAATGCCCACTTTACACTCTATCCATTCAATACAGTGGTACAGTGCCCACTTTACACTCTGTCCATTCAATACAGTGGTACAGTGCCCACTTTACACTCTATCCATTCAATGCATTGGTACAATGCCCACTTTACACTCTATCCATTCAATACATTGGTACAATGCCCACTTCACACTCTATCCATTCAATACAGTGGTACAGTGCCCACTTTACACTATGTCCATTCAATACAGTGGTACAATGCCCACTTTACACTCTATCCATTCAATACAGTGGTACAATGCCCACTTTACACTCTGTCCATTCAATACAGTGGTACACTGCCCACTTTACACTCTGTCCATTCAATACATTGGTACAATGCCCACTTTACACTCTATCCATTCAATACATTGGTATAATGCCCACTTTACACTCTATCCATTCAATACAGTGGTACAATGCCCACTTTACACTCTGTCCATTCAATACAGTGGTACAATGCCCACTTTACACTCTGTCCATTCAATACAGTGGTACAATGCCCACTTTACACTCTGTCCATTCAATACAGTGGTACAATGCCCACTTTACACTCTATCCATTCAATACATTGGTACAGTGCCCACTTTACACTCTGTCCATTCAATACAGTGGTACAATGCCCACTTTACACTCTGTCCATTCAATACAGTGTTACAGTGCCCACTTTACACTCTGTCCATTCAATACAGTGGTACAATGCCCACTTTACACTCTGTCCATTCAATACAGTCGTACAGTGCCCACTTTACACTCTGTCCATTCAATACAGTGGTACAATGCCCACTTTACACTCTATCCATTCAATGCAGTGGTACAATGCCCACTTTACACTCTGTCCATTCAATACAGTGGTACAATGCCCACTTTACACTCTGTCCATTCAATACATTGGTACAATGCCCACTTTACACTCTATCCATTCAATACAGTGGTACAATGCCCACTTTACACTCTATCCATTCAATACAGTGGTACAATGCCCACTTTACACTCTATCCATTCAATACATTGGTACAATGTCCACTTTACACTCTATCCATTCAATACAGTGGTACAATGCCCACTTTACACTCTATCCATTCAATACAGTGGTACAATGCCCACTTTACACTCTATCCATTCAATACAGTGGTACAATGCCCACTTTACACTCTATCCATTCAATACATTGGTACAATGTCCACTTTACACTCTATCCATTCAATACAGTGGTACAGTGCCCACTTCACACTCTGTCCATTCAATACATTGGTACAATGCCCACTTTACACTCTATCCATTCAATACATTGGTACAGTGCCCACTTTACACTCTGTCCATTCAATACAGTGGTACAATGCCCACTTTACACTCTATCCATTCAATACATTGGTACAATGCCCACTTTACACTCTATCCATTCAATACAGTGGTACAATGCCCACTTTGCACTCTGTCCATTCAATACAGTGGTACAATGCCCACTTTACACTCTATCCATTCAATACAGTGGTACAATGCCCACTTTACACTCTGTCCATTCAATACAGTGGTACAATGCCCACTTTACACTCTGTCCATTCAATACATTGGTACAGTGCCCACTTTACACTCTATCCATTCAATACATTGGTACAGTGCCCACTTTACACTCCGTCCATTCAATACATTGGTACAGTGCCCACTTTACACTCTGCCCATTCAATACATTGGTACAATGCCCACTTTACACTCTATCCATTCAATACAGTGGTACAGTGCCCACTTTACACTCTGTCCATTCAATACAGTGGTACAGTGCCCACTTTACACTCTATCCATTCAATACAGTGGTACAGTGCCCACTTTACACTCTGTCCATTCAATACAGTGGTACAATGCCCACTTTACACTCTATCCATTCAATACAGTGGTACAGTGCCCACTTTACACTCTATCCATTCAATACAGTGGTACAGTGCCCACTTTACACTCTGTCCATTCAATACAGTGGTACAATGCCCACTTTACACTCTATCCATTCAATACAGTGGTACAGTGCCCACTTTACACTCTATCCATTCAATACAGTGGTACAGTGCCCACTTTACACTCTATCCATTCAAAACAGTGGTACAGTGCCCACTTTACACTCTGTCCATTCAATACAGTGGTACAATGCCCACTTTACACTCTATCCAATCAATACAGTGGTACAGTGCCCACTTTACACTCTATCCATTCAATACAGTGGTACAGTGCCCACTTTACACTCTGTCCATTCAATACAGTGGTACAGTGCCCACTTTACACTCTGTCCATTCAATACAGTGGTACAATGCCCACTTTACACTCTGTCCATTCAATACAGTGGTACAGTGCCCACTTTACACTCTGTCCATTCAATACAGTGGTACAGTGCCCACTTTACACTCTATCCATTCAATACAGTGGTACAGTGCCCACTTTACACTCTGTCCATTCAATACAGTGGTACAATGCCCACTTTACTCTCTGTCCATTCAATACAGTGGTACAGTGCCCACTTTACACTCTGTCCATTCAATACAGTGGTACAGTGCCCACTTTACACTCTATTCATTCAATACAGTGGTACAGTGCCCACTTTACACTCTGTCCATTCAATACAGTGGTACAGTGCCCACTTTACACTCTGTCCATTCAATACAGTGGTACAATGCCCACTTTACACTCTGTCCATTCAATACATTGGTACAGTGCCCACTTTACACTCTGTCCATTCAATACAGTGGTACAGTGCCCACTTTACACTCTGTCCATTCAATACATTGGTACAGTGCCCACTTTACACTCTGTCCATTCAATACAGTGGTACAGTGCCCACTTTACACTCTGTCCATTCAATACAGTGGTACAGTGCCCACTTTACACTCTGTCCATTCAATACAGTGGTACAGTGCCCACTTTACACTCTGTCCATTCAATACAGTGGTACAGTGCCCACTTTACACTCTATCCATTCAATACATTGGTACAGTGCCCACTTTACACTCTGTCCATTCAATACAGTGGTACAATGCCCACTTTACACTCTGTCCATTCAATACAGTGGTACAGTGCCCACTTTACACTCTGTCCATTCAATACATTGGTATAATGCCCACTTTACACTCTATCCATTCAAAACATTGGTACAGTGCCCACTTGGTACAGTGCCCACTTTACACTCTGTCCATTCAATACAGTGGTACAATGCCCACTTTACACTCTGTCCATTCAATACAGTGGTACAGTGCCCACTTTACACTCTGTCCATTCAATACAGTGGTACAATGCCCACTTTACACTCTATCCATTCAATACATTGGTACAATGCCCACTTTACACTCTGTCCATTCAATACAGTGGTACAATGCCCACTTTACACTCTATCCATTCAATACATTGGTACAATGCCCACTTTACACTCTATCCATTCAATACAGTGGTACAATGCCCACTTTACACTCTGTCCATTCAATACAGTGGTACAATGCCCACTTTACACTCTATCCATTCAATACATTGGTACAATGCCCACTTTACACTCTGTCCATTCAATACAGTGGTACAATGCCCACTTTACACTCTGTCCATTCAATACAGTGGTACAATGCCCACTTTACACTCTATCCATTCAATACAGTGGTACAGTGCCCACTTTACACTCTATCCATTCAATACATTGGTACAATGCCCACTTTACACTCTATCCATTCAATACAGTGGTACAATGCCCACTTTACACTCGATCCATTCAATACATTGGTACAGTGCCCACTTTACACTCTGTCCATTCAATACAGTGGTACAATGCCCACTTTACACTCTGTCCATTCAATACAGTGGTACAATGCCCACTTTACACTCTATCCATTCAATACAGTGGTACAGTGCCCACTTTACACTCTGTCCATTCAATACAGTGGTACAATGCCCACTTTACACTCTATCCATTCAATACAGTGGTACAGTGCCCACTTTACACTCTGTCCATTCAATACAGTGGTACAATGCCCACTTTACACTCTGTCCATTCAATACAGTGGTACAATGCCCACTTTACACTCTATCCATTCAATACAGTTGTACAATGCCCACTTTACACTCTGTCCATTCAATACAGTGGTACAGTGCCCACTTTACACTCTGTCCATTCAATACAGTGGTACAGTGCCCACTTTACACTCTGTCCATTCAATACAGTGGTACAATGCCCACTTTACACTCTATCCATTCAATACATTGGTACAATGCCCACTTCACACGCTATCCATTCAATACAGTGGTACAGTGCCCACTTTACACTATGTCCATTCAATACAGTGGTACAATGCCCACTTTACACTCTATCCATTCAATACAGTGGTACAATGCCCACTTTACACTCTGTCCATTCAATACAGTGGTACACTGCCCACTTTACACTCTGTCCATTCAATACATTGGTACAATGCCCACTTTACACTCTATCCATTCAATACATTGGTATAATGCCCACTTTACACTCTATCCATTCAATACAGTGGTACAATGCCCACTTTACACTCTGTCCATTCAATACAGTGGTACAATGCCCACTTTACACTCTGTCCATTCAATACAGTGGTACAATGCCCACTTTACACTCTGTCCATTCAATACAGTGGTACAATGCCCACTTTACACTCTATCCATTCAATACAGTGGTACAGTGCCCACTTTACACTCTGTCCATTCAATACAGTGGTACAATGCCCACTTTACACTCTGTCCATTCAATACAGTGGTACAATGCCCACTTTACACTCTATCCATTCAATACAGTGGTACAATGCCCACTTTACACTCTGTCCATTCAATACAGTGGTACAGTGCCCACTTTACACTCTGTCCATTCAATACAGTGGTACAGTGCCCACTTTACACTCTGTCCATTCAATACAGTGGTACAATGCCCACTTTACACTCTGTCCATTCAATACATTGGTATAATGTCCACTTTACACTCTGTCCATTCAATACATTGGTACAATGCCCACTTTACACTCTATCCATTCAATACAGTGGTACAGTGCCCACTTTACACTCTGTCCATTCAATACAGTGGTACAGTGCCCACTTTACACTCTATCCATTCAATGCATTGGTACAATGCCCACTTTACACTCTATCCATTCAATACATTGGTACAATGCACACTTTACACTCTATCCATTCAATACATTGGTATGATGCCCACTTTACACTCTATCCATTCAATACAGTGGTACAATGCCCACTTTACACTCTGTCCATTCAATACAGTGGTACAATGCCCACTTTACACTCTGTCCATTCAATACAGTGGTACAATGCCCACTTTACACTCTGTCCATTCAATACAGTGGTACAATGCCCACTTTACACTCTATCCATTCAATACATTGGTACAGTGCCCACTTTACACTCTGTCCATTCAATACAGTGGTACAATGCCCACTTTACACTCTGTCCATTCAATACAGTGTTACAGTGCCCACTTTACACTCTGTCCATTCAATACAGTGGTACAATGCCCACTTTACACTCTGTCCATTCAATACAGTGGTACAGTGCCCACTTTACACTCTGTCCATTCAATACAGTGGTACAATGCCCACTTTACACTCTATCCATTCAGTACAGTGGTACAATGCCCACTTTACACTCTGTCCATTCAATACAGTGGTACAATGCCCACTTTACACTCTGTCCATTCAATACATTGGTACAATGCCCACTTTACACTCTATCCATTCAATACAGTGGTACAATGCCCACTTTACACTCTATCCATTCAATACAGTGGTACAATGCCCACTTTACACTCTATCCATTCAATACATTGGTACAATGCCCACTTTACACTCTATCCATTCAATACAGTGGTACAATGCCCACTTTACACTCTATCCATTCAATACAGTGGTACAATGCCCACTTTACACTCTATCCATTCAATACAGTGGTACAATGCCCACTTTACACTCTATCCATTCAATACATTGGTACAATGTCCACTTTACACTCTATCCATTCAATACAGTGGTACAGTGCCCACTTCACACTCTGTCCATTCAATACATTGGTACAATGCCCACTTTACACTCTATCCATTCAATACATTGGTACAGTGCCCACTTTACACTCTGTCCATTCAATACAGTGGTACAATGCCCACTTTACACTCTATCCATTCAATACATTGGTACAATGCCCACTTTACACTCTATCCATTCAATACAGTGGTACAATGCCCACTTTGCACTCTGTCCATTCAATACAGTGGTACAATGCCCACTTTACACTCTGTCCATTCAATACAGTGGTACAGTGCCCACTTTACACTCTGTCCATTCAATACAGTGGTACAATGCCCACTTTACACTCTGTCCATTCAATACAGTGGTACAATGCCCACTTTACACTCTGTCCATTCAATACAGTGGTACAATGCCCACTTTACACTCTGTCCATTCAATACATTGGTACAGTGCCCACTTTACACTCTATCCATTCAATACATTGGTACAGTGCCCACTTTACACTCCGTCCATTCAATACATTGGTACAGTGCCCACTTTACACTCTGCCCATTCAATACATTGGTACAATGCCTACTTTACACTCTATCCATTCAATACAGTGGTACAGTGCCCACTTTACACTCTATCCATTCAAAACAGTGGTACAGTGCCCACTTTACACTCTGTCCATTCAATACAGTGGTACAGTGCCCACTTTACACTCTGTCCATTCAATGCAGTGGTACAGTGCCCACTTTACACTCTGCCCATTCAATACATTGGTACAATGCCTACTTTACACTCTATCCATTCAATACAGTGGTACAGTGCCCACTTTACACTCTATCCATTCAAAACAGTGGTACAGTGCCCACTTTACACTCTGTCCATTCAATACAGTGGTACAATGCCCACTTTACACTCTATCCAATCAATACAGTGGTACAGTGCCCACTTTACACTCTATCCATTCAATACAGTGGTACAGTGCCCACTTTACACTCTGTCCATTCAATACAGTGGTACAGTGCCCACTTTACACTCTGTCCATTCAATACAGTGGTACAATGCCCACTTTACACTCTGTCCATTCAATACAGTGGTACAATGCCCACTTTACACTCTGTCCATTCAATACAGTGGTACAGTGCCCACTTTACACTCTATCCATTCAATACAGTGGTACAGTGCCCACTTTACACTCTGTCCATTCAATACAGTGGTACAGTGCCCACTTTACACTCTGTCCATTCAATACAGTGGTACAATGCCCACTTTACACTCTGTCCATTCAATACATTGGTATAATGCCTGCGGTGGAGTATGAAACACTGGTCTACTATCACTCCTGCCTGATAAAAGCTATTACCATACACTCACGATTTCCACTGACAGGAGAATGTAATAAATAGGAAGTCTACATTTATTCATAAGGTGACTTTAAATTTCCTGTTGCCATGGAGCAACAGGCCTGTAGGGGCCTGGTCATTTCTGACAGGTGTTTTTTTTTGGTGTTCTTCTCAGCGACTCATAATAAATTACTCCTACCTGTCCGTCATGACGTTTGGAGGTTGTCGCGATGACTTTATGATCGTAGTCAGCAAAGCCAAGGATGGGAGCCCAGCAAAGACCACCATTGAAAAGCTGGTGTTTGCTATGGCAAAGCCTAAGGTAAGGAGTTTTGGATTGCTCACTCAGTTACTGAATCAGAGCAACCTCTCTAACCATTGAATCATACATCACCGAAGGAGGCCATTTGGCCCATCGTGCCTGTGCCGGCTCTTTGAAAGAGCTCTCCAATTAGTCCCACTCCCCCTGCTCTTTCCCCATGGCCCTGCAAATTTTTCCTTTCAAGTATTTATCCAATTCCCTTTTGAAAGTTACTATTGAATCTGCTTCCACCACCCTTTCAGCCAGTGCATTCCAGATCATCATAACTTATAGGAACAGGAATAGGCCATTTAGCCCCTTGAGCCTGGTCCGCCATTCAGTGTGATCATGGCTGATCTGTGACTTAATTCCTATACCCGTCGTGGCCCCATATCCCTTAATACCTTCGGTTAACAAAAATCTATCAATCTCAGATTTAAAATGAATAATTGAACTCTTGGAATCCAGGTATCATTTTAGTAAATCTACGCTGCACTTCCTCCAAGGCCAGCCTATGTGCGGTGCCCAGAACTGAACGCAGTACTCCAGATGTGGTCTCACCAGGGCTTGGTATAGCTGTAGCATAACTTTTACCCCCTTGTATTCTAGCATTCCATTAGCCTTTTTGATTATTTTCTGTACCTGTCCTCACAGCATTAAAAAAAAATAATTCTCCTCATCGCCCCTCTGGCTTTTCTGCCAATTATCTTAAATCTGTGTCCTCTGGTTACCGACCCTTCTGCCAGTGGAATCAGTCTTTCCCGATCTACTCTATCGAAACCCTTCATGGTTTTGAACACCACTATTAAATCTCCCCTTAACCTTCTCTGCTCTAAGTTGAATAACCCCAGCTTCTCCACGTAACTGAAGTCCCTCATCCCTGGAACCGTTGTAGTGAATCTCCGCTTCACCTTCTCCAGGGCCTTCACATCCTTCCTAAAGTGCGGTGCCCAGAATTGGTCACAATACTCCAGCTGAGGCCTAAGTAGTGTTTTATAAAGGTTTAGCGTAACTTCCCTGATTTTGTGGCTGGGAGGGAGACGGGGAGAAAGCGCTGACTTCGAATGACATTATTGCTGGCTACAGAAGCCAAGCCAAGCTGTGAAACATAATCCTCGGAGCAAAACTCCCCTTCAGTTTGTTGTGTTGCTCCTGATCTCCCAGGAAGCAGCTCCCTTCATTTGAAGCCTGATAACTCGTGATAGTGTTGATGAACCAATACCACAAAATTCAGGGGGTGTTGTAATGGCATCAAACACTAACATCACTATGGGAGTCCAAATGTTCTATCACAAGAGCCACCTTTCTCTAGAGTAGGAGGCCTAACACTGGAGTACTACAGCCAGTGGCCCCTCGGACTGGGAGACCCCTCTCACTGGGTCTCTCAGCCCTCTTACAATTTTCATTTGGGGGTAAATGAGCTCCTGCTTTCCTCAATCAGACAAATATTGTGGCCAAGGTTTTCCAATCGCATTGCTGACAGTAATCCATTAAATTGAGTTAACATCAGTGCGATTAATGGAGAACCTATACCACCATTTCTGTATGTTGTCTGTCTCCCTATCTCACTGTGTCTTTGCCTCGTTAGGTCTCTCCATCTCTTGTCTCGGCTGGTGCCTTTATAGAGTAAATCTAGTGATCCCTGTCTCAAAGGGTTAGGGAAGCCGTGCTACAGTGTTGTCGCCCTGTCTCCAATCCACGTGACTCCCTACTGGAAGGCAGGATCTGAGCGTTTACCCATGGCTATCTCTGTGTTTGTTTCTTGACTTCTTCCTGTGCCTGATTCACTCACCGAAGAACATAACTGGCCGCTGAAAGCTATGTTATTTAAATTGCCTCCGGGAAATCCTGCTTAAGAAATTCTGCACGAGTTCTCCCAGACTCGAGACCAGCGGAACCTCCTGGGTGACGGTGTGAACGGACCTTTGCAGATGTTTACACTGCTTCCCTGGGAGCTCTCGGGGGCTGGAATACAAAGGGGAGGAAGTGATGCTTCAGTTATACAGAGCCTTGGTCAGACCCCATCTGGAGTACTGCATTCAGTTTTAGGCACCTTACCCCAGAAAAGAAATATTGGCCTTGGAGGGGGTACAGTGCAGATTCACCAGAATGATACTGGGGCTAAAAGGGTTAAATTATGAGGACAGGTTGTATAAACTTGGCTTGTGTTCCCTTGAGTATAGAAGATTGAAGGTCGATCTAATTGAGGTGTTTAAAATGTTAAGAGGATTTGATAGGGTAGATAGAGAGAAACTATTTCCTCTGGTGGGGGGAATAGTATCATAGTAGGATACAGCACAGAAGGAGGCCATTTGGCCCTTCATGCCTGTGCCGGCTCTTTGAAAGAGCAATCCAATTAGTCCCATTCCTCTGCTCTTTCCTCATAGCCTGTAAATTTTTTCCCTTTAAGTACTTATCCAATTCCCTTTTGAAAGTTACCATTGAATCTGCCTCCACCATCTTTTCAGACAGTGCGTTCCAGATCATAATAACTTGCTGCATAAAAAAATGCTTCCTCATGTCGTCTCTGGTTCTTTTGCCAATCACCTTAAATCTGCGACCTCTGGGGACATAATCCTAAAATTAGAGCTAGGCCGTTCAGGAGCGAAATCAGGAAGCACTTTTTCACACGAAGGGTAGTAGAACTCTGGAACTCTCTCCCCCAAAAAGGCTGTGGATGCTGGGGGACGATTGAGCTTTCAAGACTGAGATCGATTAGATTTTTGTTCGGTAAGGGACATGGAGCAAAATTGGGTAAATGGAGTTGAGGTACAGATCAGCCATGATTTAATTGAATGGCGGAACAGACTCGAGGGGCTGAATGGCCTACTCCTGTTCCTAATGTTCCGCCGGCCACTCATCATGTGTTATGGCAAGAGACTGGGAGATCCCGCTCAGGAAGTCTTTATTGAGAAGCACGTTGATGATTCCCGCCGGTCACTTTTGACTGTTACTGTGTTCCCAGATCCTGGAGCTAACGCTGACACTTGCCAGCTACATAAACTACAGCAGCAGCCACTCTTTGCCCATCTCACCGCCCACAACCTTCTCGGGCAAGAAACTGTGGGAGATCGACAGCAAACATTTCCCGACCATGACGCGGACTACACAAGGTCCTACCCTGCTCTGAGATCCCGCATTGACCAGCGGCTGAAGGCACAGAGCTGCGCCCAAGCTTTTAGAGGACAAACCACTTGGAAGATTCCAATGGTGCATGAATCACTGTTGTGTCTGGACCTTATCTATTGCAGCCATCTGTATTTAAGTGCTCAAATAGTATTTAGACTTGATTTTTTTCTTGTTGCTTCACAGATCACCTCTGCCCATCTTTAGTGAGCTGGGTGCGGCGCGGGTGGCAAGTCATGTGCTGCTTTGTGCCGTCGGTGCTGAGGCTGGTCCACATGCAGTAAACCGGAATGGCGCTGTCTGTTGGGAAAGGCACAGTCTTTAGGGAAAGGCGTTCTCTGTTTGGGCAAGGCAATTTCTAGTTGGGAAAGGCATCCCCTGTAGGGAAAGTTGTTCTCAGTTGGGAAAGGCGCTGTCTGTTGGGAAAGACATTCTCTACTGGGAAAGGCGCTGTCTGTTGAGAAAGACATTCTCTATTGGGAAAGGCGCTGTCTGTTGGGAAAGACATTCTCTGCTGGGAAAGGCGCTGTCTGTTGGGAAAGACATTCTCTATTGGGAAAGGCGCTGTCTGTTGGGAAAGACATTCTCTATTGGGAAAGGCGCTGTCTATTGCCCATCTTTGGGCCCATTTTCTTCCCTTTCCCCCCCCCCCCACCCCACCCAATTCAACCTAGGACTGAGCATTCCGCCGACATGACATGACCCCCACTATTTTAGCTGAAGCCCCGCCAATTACCTAAGAACATAAGAAATAGGAGCAGGAGTAGGCCATACAGCCCCTCGAGCCCCCTCCACCATTCAATTAGATCATGGCTGATCTTCAACCTCAACCCCACTTTCCCGCCCTATCCCTTGATTCCCCTAGTGTCCAAAAATCTATCGATCTCAGTCTTGAATATATTCAACGGTAGAGAATTCCAAAGATTCACAACCCTCTGAGTGAAGACATTTTTCCTCATCTCAGTCACAAATGGCCAACCCTTTATCTTGAGACTATGGCCCCTAGTTCTAGAGCCACAATCAATTCCGATGGGCTTGAGCGCCCGAGGGCGAGGTTGTGATGTAAATTGTGTTGCTGGTAAATCGTTTTTGGGTCAAAGACTGTAAAGTCCAAGCAGGCCGTGGACACCTGTGGATCAAAACAAAAGAAAGGTCTTGGCCCCAGCAGAGGCAAGGATTCTCCTTTCAGAGATCCCGGCAGCATCCCTCACACCAATCGAAAGGATCGCCAGCGCAGTCGTTTAAAGTGGCACCGACGGCTGTGAAAACCACAGCACAACAGCTCCCGGGCTGGGAGTCAGCACACACAACTGCCTTCCCCCACCCCTCCTCCCCTTCCCTTCTGGTGTGAATGTGTTACGAGAGACAGTTTTACATGTACCTTTGTAAACCTGTAGGGATCATGGAGCAACTGAGGAGAGCGCACCGTTCCTTTAAGTGTTATTTCAGGCCGTTGTGTAAGGAGCCTGAGTAACTGAGGGACTCTGGAATGATTAAGCACGGCAGCGTGAGGCCCCTCATCACCCCTCCCCCACCAGCGTCTAGAACACGCACCCCCTTGCCGACGTGTGCCGCTGAGGTACGAATGATACTGGAGTGACTCTCTGAACACAGAGAGTGCCAACAGCGCAGTCCAAGCATCGTTACACTGCAGTTCCCCACAGTAAGGGTCGGTAAAAATCAAAGGTTGGCCTTAAGTACCGGAATTAAGTGCAGCAATTCAATCCTCAAATCAATGCCAATGTGGGATTTAGTCATTGACACTGTACCGTCCCGGGAAAAGACGGGTCACCAAGTTTATGGTTGGTGTAACAGACACATATTGCCCTCCTTCATCTGATGATAGGGTTTTGTCCCTCATATCAGGGATGACCAGATCACCCCTGAACTTCTCAGCTGCTGGTCTCTCTGTTCACGGTGTATGGTGATGCCTGTTGAACTTGGTGCAGGAATACTGGTCTCATTGTTCACGGTGTACGGTGATCTGTCTGGTGAGCTTGGTGCAGGAACAGCTGATCTCCCTGTTCACTGTGTACGATGATCTGTCTGGTGAGCTTGGTGCAGGAACAGCTGGTCTCCCTGTTCACTGTGTACGGTGATCTGTCTGGTGAGCTTGGTGCAGGAACAGCTGGTCTCCCTGTTCACGGTGTACGGTGATCTGTCTGGTGAGCTTGGTGCAGGAACAGCTGGTCTCCCTGTTCACAGTGTACAGTGATCTGTCTGGTGAGCTTGGTGCAGGAACAGCTGGTCTCCCTGTTCACAGTGTACAGTGATCTGTCTGGTGAGCTTGGTGCAGGAACAGCTGGTCTCCCTGTTCACGGTGTACGGTGATCTGTCTGGTGAGCTTGGTGCAGGAACAGCTGGTCTCACTGTTCACGGTGTAAGGTGATCTGGTTGGAGTCAGTCAGTTGCAGTGTGGTTTTGCGGTTTTCCCCATTTTCAGCTCAACTGTGCCGGGGGGTGATTGGGGGGGGATTGTTGTCAAAGCGAAAGACAAGAGAGCATGGTTGAGGCTGAGCTTCTCCTGCGCCATTGACCCAGCTGTCAGCTGGGGGCACTGCCCAAGGTTTGAGGTTCTTCTAAAAGGGTGTCTGTATCCTTCCTGCCCACCACAGGAACAGTTGTCGTTTCTCAGCTCACGGGGGGGAACGAGTTGGCTCACAGGCTGCCATCACTTCCTTGAAGCTAAACCGAGGGAGATGTTTATATAAAATTTCTCAGGGTGTGGGCGATGCTGCATTTGATACCCAACCCAACCGTGAAAAAGTGGGGATGGGCCACCTCCTTGCTTTGTGGAGATTGTTTGTACTACCAAGTGGCTACCTCAGAGGGCATCAAGGGTTGGGTGCCCTTTCGTGAAGGGCCATTAGTGAACCAGTTGGTTTTTCTTTGCCAGCTCACAAATGTCACCACTTCAATGAGATTCGCAATCGTGACCTCTGGGTTGCCGCTACACACTGGTGTTAGCCCTGGCTCAGTGGGTAGCACCCTCGCCTCTGAGTCAGAAGGTCGTGGGTCCAGGTCCAACTCCAGAGACTTGAGCACAGAAGCTAGGCTGACACTCCTAGTGCAATACTGTGGAAGCACTGCACTGTCGAAGTTGCCGTCTTTTGTATGAGACGTTAAACTGAGGCCCCGTTTGCCCCCTCAGGTGGACATAAAGAAACAAAAGATGGGTCCAGAGGAGGTGTAAATGATAACAGCAGAACCATTACCAGCACCCGCTGTCCGAGAAAATAGGAGCGGTGATTATGATCTAAAGTTGTTGAATTCAGTATTGAGGCCGGAAGGCTGTAATGTGCCTCATCAAAAGATGAGGTGCTGTTCCTCGAGCTTGCATTACTGGGACTGCCCAACTCACCACGCAGGGCCAGCAGAGATAGGAAATTCCCATTCCACCAGCCTAAGCTAGATCCAGACACCCTGGCAAGTGGCTTTGAATCCAACAGCCATCATTGAGCGGGGCTGGATTCAAAGCTGTGTCCCAGGTGAATAATAGTCAGCCTGACCTCCAACCAAAACCAATTTAGTTCTTTGGAAAGTGTCTTTAGTGCACTGATCAAACTGTCCTGCAGTGTTGGAAGGGATCTTCTCCAGTCACTGTTACTGGTTTCAGCTTGTCCCAATCAGCTATGTTTACAGTACCCAGTGAGCTTTGTAGCAGAGTGGGGGGAGGGGGGCTTTAGGGGGGAGGGAGGGTTGAGCTTATAGCAAAACTTCTAGGGAGGGTTGGGGTAGTACTGGACCACTGCTCGTCACTTGAGCAGCCATTTGCTGTTCTGATGACTTTCTTGCAGCCATTTAATGGTCCTTCCGCCTACTGTTGGAGTAGGAGGAGGGCCTGACTAGTGAAGGTTGCCCTGGCGATTCCTTCACATACAGCCACGGTGTACCGTGTCACCGATAGACTTGTAGCATTCTATACCCACTTTATATTTTCACAAGAGACTTGAAGGTGACTTCTTGTTCAAAGATCGGTACGGGACCTGGTGATACAGAACAAACGGGAGTTGTCACAGGGCACAGTGTGTCTGTTGTCCTTGGTGCTTGTGAGTGTGAGTTTGAATACTGCACACTGTATAGTATATATTGAATACTTGAATGTGATAGGGACAAACTCATTTCTGTGAATGGTTACACCCAATGTACTGTACCTCTTATTTATTCTGTTAAAGTGAACACTGTGGTTTTCTCACTTTAATTCGAGCAGTTCCCTGTATTTTGGGAATCTTGGTGTGATTAAGAGGGTAATACTGGAATGTCCCCACACCCCCTCCATGACTGGTAGTTGAAATAAAGTGGTATCAGAAAAATGCCTGTGTGTTATTAACTGCCCAAAACAGATCCTATCCAGCATCATTGCTCATCATTGTTCCTGGCTGTTACCAAGCAGTACACCAGACTCCTTTTAACTGGGGGTTGGTCAGTGTGCGTGTATTATTCCAAACAGTGGTCTATGGCGTTTCCTTTCAAGTCATAAACCATTCAAAACCATCTACGCACTCTCTCATTCTGCATAAAACATTTCATGACACTAGTCGTTTTGAGTAATTAAATTAAATCGAGACATATGAGTCATGACACGTGGTAAGTGTAGTAGGCTTGGGAGGAATAGGTGACTTTGGGCCTATAGTTCCTAAGGTTTATCTCACCTCATGTCTGGGTCTGTTGTAGACTGATTAATCAGAGCAATTAATCTCTATCAATCAACAACTCCATTATCATTGTATCACAGGACTACGGATGTTAGAAGGTGAACTAGATAGACCGTTGTCTTTTTTCATTCAGCAATTCCTATGATTCTATAACCCATTATGGTCACACTTGAGTTTTGCAGCAAACTCATCGATTCGAATTGTTCCATTTCAGACACCCACTGACAACAGCAAGCACTCGTTTAGAGCAGTTAGCTGCAGGGTAAAGCTCCCTTTTTTTTTTAAACACATATCAAGAAATATCACTATTTAATTCTGCATTTTGAGCCGAACACAGTCACACAAAGTTCGAGATACGTAATAGGTTTCGGAGCCTGAATAGTTTTCTTCCAATTCAAAGGCAGCTTCTCCTGTATCTCTCTGCCACTGCTATTGCCCACACTGGGCATCACTGAGCATGATAGCCAATAAAAGGGGAGATTCAGCACTGGCATTGGGCAGTCACGCTCAAAGGAGTGCATGACAGGGGGCTCCCTATGAGAGCAGCTCACTGCTAGACATTCCTGCCCCCATATACTGGTGCCCCCCCCACCCCCTATATTGACCCTCCCACCCCCATATTGTGACCACCTGCTCTGCGTACCGTGACCCTGCTGTCAGTAGCATGACTCCGGTTACCCACATTGTGAACCCCACCGCCCATATGGTGACCGCCACCGCCGCCCACATCATGACCCCTTTGTCCGCATCGTGATGCCCCATCCCCCCACATTGTGACCCCCTCGTCCGCATCGTGACCCCAATCACCCCTACAGTGACCCTCTTCCTGCCATCATTTACAGTTTGAGTCCATTCAGCTTCAGCACTTCCCAGTGGCAAGCAGGCGACACTTTGGATTTTAGACTAAACATTTATTGATGAGTAAAGTCTGGCTGATTTACACAGAATTAAGGTGAGCTGTTTGAGAATGTCCAGGTTCTTCATTTCACTTCAAAAATAAAACGGAGCTCATCACTTGAGTATACTGCTGCCTGGGAGTCAGGAAACAAACTGGCTTCAGCGCTCTGGATGAAATTGAGCGCTTGGTTTCCTCTTTATACACGCTGAACTCCTGCAGTCGCATCCAGTGCCTGTCGTACCCTCCAGCCCACTAGAGAAGCCAATATTGCAGAGCATTAGACTACCAGCAGCATCACACACTAAGTTCCAGACCGTGGCCTCTCAGTACAACCTGGATGCTTCTTGGTCTCAGCGACCACAAGATACAGGCAGCAGGACAGGCTGAGGTTAGTAGCCCATTAGCCTTTAATCCTCACTCGCTGGCCCACCAATGGCCCCATATAAACACACAGAGAATCAACCTCAAAACTGAGCCCCCCGCCCCCCGCCCCCGCCCCCCCCCAAACATTGCATCAGTAGCACAATCAGCCCTACAATAATTTATAACACAATACAAACCGAGGATCCGGGCACCATTAGATGGGGCATTAGGCACAGGTCTCCAGAAAGAAATCCTGTCGCTGGTTATTACCAGCGTTAGGTGTTGGCTCAGTGGTAGCACTCTCACCTGAGTCAGAAGGTCGCGAGTTCAAATCCCACTCCAGAGATTTGAGCATATAATCCAGGCTGACACTCCAGTGCAGTACTGAGGGAGTGCTCCACTGTTGGAGGTGCCGTCTTTCAGTTGAGCTGTAAAACCGAGGCCCCGTCTGCCCTCTCAGGTGGAAGTAAAGGATTCCATGGTACTATTTCGAAGAAGAGCAGGGGAGTCGTAGCCAATATTTATCACTCAACCAACATCACTAAAACAGACTATCTGAGCATTTATCTCATTGGGAGCTTGCTGTGAGCAAATTGGCTGCCACGTTTCCTACATTACAACAGTGACTGCACTTCAAAAAGTACTTCATTGGCTGTAAAGCGCTTTGGGACGTCCTGAGGTTGTGAAAGGCACTATATAAATGCAAGTTCTTCCTTTATTACTGCCACTGTGACAAAGAACCTTCGGCCTGTTGCTCATTCAACTGTTCTACGTCCAAAGCTTTGTGCTTAATTATATTGCCCATGTTGAGAATACACCAATGTCCTTTATGAAGTGTCTCAACAACAAAGATGTAATTTCAAATGAACAGTAATACCAATTGATGGTGACCTGATGCGTGCTCCTATCTGGTGGGCCCATCTCCTCGACTAATGAGAGTAGTGGCAAGCGCCCTCTTCTTCAAAGCCTTGTTGCCACAGTTGGTTGCAGAGGAGTCCTTTGGTGTGGTGCTGGTTAGTTTAGACACCAATTCAAAAAAAGCGTTCTTTGAAGCCAAATTTCATCAGCTTGAGCAATCGATCCAAGTCTCCGTCTGAAAGAGAAAATTCCATGTCATTCTCTTGCAGAGAAGTCTCTCTGGCACAGTGCTCACCTGGAACGTTGGCTCCACATGTTACACTCCAATACCCTGGAATCCTCACAAAAGTCAGGTTTTTTTCGGCCAATTTTCTCCCCTCCTCTCCTGAAGGTGATGCCTCTGGCTGGGGCAGAGTTCTGTGAGCGTCAGCTGCCCTTAGGGATCTCCACCAAGAGGCCATCCTTCATGTGTTAGCCTAGATATCAAGGGTTGGTCGGCTATTCGACTTCAGAAGGCATCACGGTCAAGCCCAATCTTATCCTCTCTCGACATCTGTTCACGTGCATTTTCCATCGGATAGCAATCCAGAGCAGGAATTTGTGCTCCCCCAACCCCTGCCGCTCCCTAGCTCATTTACTGTCATGGCTGAAATCAGCTAATTCAGAATTGAACCAGGGATCTTCTGGTCTGTGTCTTGGTGTTACATTAGTTAATATTTTTACTCAAAAGGCCATCAGGGAAGCACATATAGAGTATAGTAGAAAACCAGCCCTGGCTCAGTTGGTAGCACTCTCACCTCTGAGTCAGAAGGTCGTGGGTTCAAGTCCCACTCCACGGACTTGAGCATAAAATCCAGGCTGACATTCCGGTGACAGAGTGTTGCACTGTCAAAGGTGCCGTCTTTGAGATGAGACGTTAAACCAATCTCAGACATAAAAGATCCGACAGCATTATTTCGAAGACAAGCAGGGGAGTTCTCCCCACTATCCGTCAACTTAAAAAAAAATTACCTGGTCATTATCTCATTGCTTGTGGGAGCTTGCTGTGCGCAAATTGGCTGCAGGGTTTCCTACATTACAGGCTCTTCCAGCTCTTCTCTCGTACTGTTGGACAGGATATAAGGCAAAACTGGTCATCTGACAAACTATCCTCCCACCTCCAATCTCTGAGTTTATTTTTTTTCTGTCTACTTACATAATAATCCTCACATAATAGAAAACCTCAGAGCACTTACAATTTGAGGGGGTGGAAGGCCGGCAAGAAAAGCAGGGAATCTGGTCAGTAGCAGACCAAAGGTATGGTCAAAGAGATGGATTTTGGTGGAACGTTTCAGCGTGCATGGTGCAAGGACTCTGATGGTGAAGCAGAGAACAGGCAACAGTGGGGGAAGGTTGTGGAGGGATTTGGAGGAGATGAGGACCTTGAAGTCGATTCACTTTATCACAGGGAACAGGTGGCGTTTTGGCAAGGCCAAGTGTGCAGGAGAGGGGATGGACTATGGACTAACTGCACTTCATGATGGATGCAGCGTGGATGCTGCCAAGAAGATTTGAAGTAAATCCTTGAAATAGTTAAGTCGCCGATTAGAATTTCAGCAGCAGAGGGTAGCATGGGCCTTGGAGTTGGTGAAAGAGAAAAAGAGTTTGGTGTCAGCATACGTGTGGAAGTTGACTCCATGATCTCATCAAGCAGTAGCATAAATAGGAGGGGGGGGGGGGGAAATCAAGGATGGAGGCTTGGGCCACAATGAAGATGGCGACAGGGGGACAAGAGAAAATGTTTTGAGATGTAGTGACTGCAATGGGACAGGCATGAGTGGAGGCACAAGAGCATGGTGCTGCAGAGATGGACCGCAGAAGAGAGGCAGTGGAGGAAAGTTGGAGTGGTCAACAACGTTGAAGACAGCAGAGAGGTTGAGAAAGGTTGAGGAGAACCCACGGTCGACTTAGGAGATCACTGGTGACTTTGAGCAGGGCCGCCTCGGTGGTGCATCTGGTTGGAAGTCACATTGCAGAGACTTGAACGGAAAGTGATGAGAGAGCAGAGGGGTGGAGAGAAGAGTAGATTGGATATAAAGATAATGGAGGGATTGGGTGCGTTTTGTAGGAAAGGGTGTGGTGACAGAAGTTTTGAAAGGGGCGGGCCAATGCCAGAGAATAGGGAGAGGTGGACGACAATGGCAAAAATGAGGCCCAGACAGGTAGGTTGAGTAACAAAGAGCTGGGTCAGAAGGGGATCAGGAGAGCAGTTGGTGGGCTTCATGGAAATGAATTTGAGAGGGAGAGAAGCTACAGGAGGGCGGAGGCCAAGCTTGGGAAAGGACTGGAGGAGAGAGGGGTAGGAGGAAAGTAGGAGACAGAAATAACTATGCAGAAAGCATGCATTTTAAAACAAAAAAGCCACAAGCTCCTCACACTTAGTATCATAAATGACGGAGGGTGGAGGAGAAGTTTTGTGGTGGTAAAGAGGAATTTATACAGTTGTGTGATCATTACACCTCTCAACCATTTTCTATTCCTTTTAATCTCTGAATATACACAATTTTCCTCCTCCCACATATCCTCAGGAGGGTTCAATCAAGCCTTGGTGCACCATCTCCAACTCATTCTTTGCCATTAGCTCAAAATTGAAGAAGCCCTTTGCTCCTCCTACAATCTATAGGCTTTTAAGGCTCAAGCCTGGTGTCATTATTTCTTCATTCACCTCCTCTTCTCGCTTACTCTTTTTGAACCTTTGATGGTTTCCTGCACTGTGGACCATTGGCTCTTCACCCAAACTTCTTGAAAGAAAGGAACCTTACTTTAGGGCAAATTGGTGCAGGTAACACAGGAGAATTGATGGTGGTCAGGTTTATCGAGCGAGATAAATTATCCCATGTAATCATTTCAACGCAGCCCGTCCCCCAAGTGTCAACTGACAACAGTACAGGAGAGAAGGGGGTGCACATTACCTGAAAGAACGAGGCCGTTACTTGACTGAAAATAGTTCACTGTTCAGCCTGTGTCTGTTGTAGGATTTCCTGGCAACTTCTGTACACCTGGGATAAACAGTCCAGACGTGGTTTGGCACTCTTGAAGTAGAAAGAGGAGCGTCATTAAAAACTCAAGGACTTCCTTCCCCTCCCCAAAGCCCTCCTCGTGGCTGCTAGCTGCACTCATCGAACGAGAGGGAATCACACTGCCTGCCCGTCCCTCAAGTGAACCTTTGCCTTGTTATTAGACACGGTTTCAGCTTTGCTAGCACATGCCAGCCAGTTATCATTTCCCTACACAACTTGCAAGTCCTTCCCTGTCAAAACTAATCTTTACTAAGCTGACAGAGGTCACAATTGTGGTACTCAGAACGCAGACTGTAGTTCATAGTTCATATTCCATTGGCTATGGTCCTCAGCTGACTCCATACAATAGAATCATAGAAAGGTTACAGCACGGAAGGAGGCCATTCGGCCCATCGAGTCCGCGCCGGCTCTACGCAAGAGCAATCCAGCTAGTCCCACTCCCCCGCCCTATCCCCGTAGCCCTGCAAATTATTTCCTTTCAAGTACTTATCCAGTTCCCTTTTGAAGGCCATGATTGAATCTGCCTCCACCACCCCCTCGGGCAGTGCATTCCAGATCCTAACCACTCGCTGTGTAAAAACGTTTATCCTCATATCACCTTTGGTTCTTTTGCCAATCACCTTAAATCTATGCCCTGTGGTTCTTGACCTTTCCGCCAATGGGAACAGTTTCTCTCTATCTACTCTGTCTAGACCCTTCATGATTTTGAATACCTCTATCAAATCTCCTCGCAACCATCTCTGTTCTAAGGAAAACAACCCCAGCTTCTCCAGTCTATCCACGTAACTAAAGTCCCTCATCCCTGGAATCATTCTAGTAAATTTCTTCTGCACCCTCTCTAAGGCCTTCACAACTTTCCCAAAGTGCGGTGGCTAGAACTGGACACAATACTCCAGTTGTGGCCGAACCAGTGTTTTATAAAGGTTCATCATGACTTCCATACTTTTATAGTCTATGCCTCTATTTATAAAGCCCAGGATCCCATATGCTTTTTTAACTGCTTTCTCAACCTGACCTGCCACCTTCAACGATTTGTGCACATATACCCCCAGGTCTCTCTGTTCCTGTACCCCTTATACAGTTGTGCCCTTTAGTTTATATGCCTCTCCTCGTTCTTCCTACTGAAATGTATCACTTTGCATTTTTCTGCGTTAAATTTCATCTGCCACGTGTCCGCCCATGCCGCAACAAGGATAGAAATAAAGAGAGAAATCACCAATTAGGTTAGAGAGAGAGAGAAAATGAGAGAGAAAGAGTGAGTGATGAAAGAAAGATTACCAACCAAGCTGTAGAGAAAGAGAGAGAGAAAGGAATAGAGAGAGAAAGAAAAAGAGATCACCAACAGCCCAGTGAGAAAGAGAGAGAGAAAGAGAGATCAAACAGGCCATACTGAGAGAGATAAAAAGCAAGATCACCAACTGGATGAGGGAGAAAGCATGTACAAGTAGACGAACATATTTGTGAACTTAGAACATCAGCAAAACCTGACCAACTGCCAATCCCTCCCATCCCTATTTAACCTGACTCCCTGTTCCCCACACCATTTCAAGCTGGAACTCTTCTTTGATTCCCTTCCCCCACCATTCACGCTGGCCCTCTCTTCCCACATATATTACTAAATCATGACGGTCTTCCTCAGTAGTAAAGAAAAGGATCAGAAATGTAACGTCAGCTCTTCCGATGCACCACCTGGTGTGGTACTGAGCCATACAGTCCACAAGGTCCCAGGTTTGACTCTTGTTCTGTGCTGAGTGTATCTCAGACGAGCTGGGTGAGGACAGGATTGGCCTCAGCTATAATGTCTCATGCTTCAAAGTCAGAAGGGCGTGGGTTCAAGTCCCACTCCAGAGACTTGAGCCCAAAATAGGCTGACACTCCAGTGCAATATTGAGGGAGTGCTGCACTGTCGGAGGTGCCATCTTTCGGATGAGATTTTAAACCAAGGCCCCGTCTGCCCTCTTAGGTGGATGTAAAAGATCCCACAGCCATTATTCGAAGATCAGGGGAGTTCTCCCTGGCGTCCTGACCAATATTTATCCCTCAACCAACACCTAAAACGGATGATCTGGTCATTGTCTCATTGTTGTTGGTGGGATCTTGCTGTGCACAAATTGGCTGCTGCATTTACTACATCACAACAGCGTCTACGCTTCAAAAGTACTTCATTGACTGTAAAGCGCTTTGCGACGTCCTGAGGTCAAGAAAGGCACGATATAAATACAAGTCTTTCTTCTTTCGAGGGGATAGCCTGCCAACATTTGTCTGCAAGGCGCGCAGATGATAATGACCAATTGGGCGGTGTGGCCACAGCTAGGGCTGCAAGTGGTTTTAGTGCACAAGGACAGGATGGGAGAGGAGGAAATCAAACAGAGCTCCCCACTCTTGTTCCCGGCATCGGACCACTAGGCACAGGACACGACAAAGGCAAACCAGGCCCAGTCGACCCTGCAAAGTCCTCCTCACTAATATCTGGGGACTTGTGCCAAAGTTGGGAGAGCTGTCCCTCAGACTAGTCAAGCAACAGCCTGACATAGCCATACTCACAGAATCATACCTTTCAGCCAACGTCCCAGACTCTCATCACCATCCCTGGGTATGTCCTGTCCTACCGGCAGGACAGACCGACCAGAGGTGGCGGTACAGTGATATACAGTCAGGAGGGAGTGGCCCTGGGAGTCCTCAACATTGACTCCGGACCCCATGAAATCTCATGGCATCAGGTCAAACATGGGCAAGGAAACCTCCTGCTGATTACCACCGACCGCCCTCCCTCAGCTGATGAATCAGTCCTCCTCATGTTGAACACCACTTGGAGGAAGCACTGAGGGTAGCAAGGGCACAGAATGTACTCTGGGTGGGGGACTTCAATGTCCATCACCAAGAGTGGCTCGGTAGCACCACTACTGACCGAGCTGGCCGAGTCCTGAAGGACATAGCTGCCAGACTGGGCCTGCGGCAGGTGGTAAGCGAACCAACACAAGGGAAAAACTTACTTGACCTCGTCCTCACCAATCTACTTGTTGCAAATGCATCTGTCCATGACAGTATTGGTAGGAGTGACCACCACACAGTCGTTGTGGAGACCAAGTCCCGTCTTCGCACTGAGAACATCATCCAACGTGTTGTGTGGCACTACCACCGTGCTAAATGGGATAGATTCAGAACAGATCCAGCAGCTCAAAACTGGGCATCCATAAGGCGGTGTGGGCCATCAGCAGCAGAATTGTATTCCAACACAATCTGTAACCTCATGGCCCGGCATATTCCTCACTCTACCATTACCAACAAGCCAGGGGATCAACCCTGGTTCAATGAAGAGTGTGGAAGAGCATGCCAGGAGCGGCACCTAAAAATGAGGTGTCAACCTGGTGAAGCTACAACTCAGGACTACATGCATGTTAAACAGCGGAAGCAACATGCTATAGACAGAGCTAAGTGATTCCACAACCAACGGATCAGATCAAAGTCCTGCCACATCCAGTCGTGAATGGTGGTGGACAATTAAATAACTATCGGGAGGAGGAGGTTCTGTCATCATCCCCATCCTCAATGATGGCGGAGTCCAGCACATGAGTGCAAAAGACAAGGCTGAAGCGTTTGCAACCATCTTCAGCCAGAAGTGCCGAGTGGACGATCCATCTTGGCCTCCTCCCGATATCCCCACCATCACAGAAGCCAGTCTTCAGCCAATTCGATTCACTCCACGTGATATCAAGGAACGGCTGAGTGCACTGGGTACAGCAAAGACTACGGGCCCCGACAACATCCCGGCTGTAGTGCTGAAGACTTGTGCTCCAGAACTAGCCGCACCTCTAGCCAAGCTGTTCCAGTACAGCTACAACACTGGAGTCTACCCGACAATGTGGAAAATTGCCCAGGTATGTCCTGTCCACAAAAAGCAGGACAAATCCAATCCGGACAATTACCGCCCCATCAGTCGACTCTCAATCATCAGCAAAGTGATGGAAGGTGTCGTCGACAGTGCTATCAAGCGGCACTTACTCACCAATAACCTGCTCACCTATGCTCAGTTTGGGTTCCGCCAGGACCACTCGGCTCCAGACCTCATTACAGCCTTGGTCCAAACATGGACAAAAGAGCTGAATTTCAGAGGTGAGGTGAGAGTGACTGCCCTTGACATCAAGGCAGCATTTGACCGAGTGTGGTACCAAGGAGCCCTAGTGAAATTGAAGTCAATGGGAATCAGGGGGAAAACTCTCCAGTGGCTGGAGTCATACCAAGCACAAAGGAAGATGGTAGTGGTTGTTGGAGGCCAATCATCTCAGCCCCAGGGCATTGCTGCAGGAGTTCCTCAGGGCAGTGTCCTAGGCCCAACCATCTTCAGCTGCTTCATCAATGACCTTCCCTCCATCATAAGGTCAGAAATGGGGATGTTCGCTGATGATTGCAGTGTTCAGTTCCATTCGCAACCCCTCAAATAATGAAGCAGTCCGAGCCTGCATGCAGCAAGACCTGGACAACATCCAGGCTTGGGCTGATAAGCGGCAATTAACATTCGCGCCAGACAAGTGCCAGGCAATGACCATCTCCAACAAGAGTGTATCTAACCACCTCCCCTTGACATTCAATGGCATTACCATCACCAAATTCCCCACCATCAACATCCTGGGGGTCACCATTGACCAGAAACTTAACTGGACCAGCCATATAAATACTGTGGCTACAAGAGCAGGTCAGAGGCTGGGTATTCTGTGGCGAGTGACTCACCTCCTGACTCCCCAAAGCCTTTCCACCATCTACAAGGCACAAGTCAGGAGTGTGATGGAATACTCTACATTTGCCTGGATGAGTGCAGCTCCAACAACACTCAAGAAGCTCAACACCATCCAAGACAAAGCAGCCCACTTGATTGGCACCCCATCCACCACCCTAAACATTCACTCCCTTCACCACCGGCGCACCGTGGCTGCAGTGTGTACCATCCACAGGATGCACTGCAGCAACTCGCCAAGGCTTCTTCGACAGCACCTCCCAAACCCGCGCCCTCTACCACCTAGAAGGACAAGGGCAGCAGGTACATGGGAACAACACCACCTGCACGTTCCACTCCAAGTCACACACCATCCTGACTTGGAAATATATCGCCGTTCCTTCATCATCGCTGGGTCAAAATCCTGGAACTCCCTTCATAGCAGCACTGTGGGAGAACCTTCACCACACAGATTGCAGCGGTTCAAGAAGGCGGCTCACCACCACCTTCTCAAGGGCAATTAGGGATGGGCAATAAATGCCGACCTCGCCAGCGATGCCCACATCCCATGAACGAATAATAAAAAAAAAACTCTTGTTCGCTACCCAGCAACCACCCACCTCGCTGGGTGAGGGTTGGATGAGGCTTGGCTGCAATGCCCTTCACGGTTCAGCCGCCCACAGACGCTTGCTCTCTGGGTTTACACACAAAGACTGGGCACTTGAGTAAGGAGCGGGAGAGATGTCAGCTCCTCGTCCAACTGTACCCCAGCAGGAGCGAGGAGGAACGGGGAAATACCTCACAGGCAAATCAGCACTGAAGAGTGTGTTTTGAATTTGTTACAGAGCCAATTCCAAGTATTGTGGCTCATGATAGTGCAGTGGGAGGGGGTGGTGGGGAGAAGGAGGCATCATTCACAATCACTCACAACCAATTATCTCACTGTGAATCACCTGGAACACTGGTACCACCGCCGACACTCCCCTGGGGTTTCCTGGTTCGTTCAGTAGTATGCACAGGTAATAGATAACCTTCTGCTGCAAGTAAGAAGAAACAAAGGATCTTAAACAATAGGCTTCGTCACTTCTCACCAATTTTGTCCCATCCACTCTCAAACCCAATGAGACTTGTTTTTTTTTATTTCATCCTTGGGATATGGGCGTCGCTGGCAAAGCCAGCATTCATGGCCCAGTTGTCCTTTAGAAAATGGTGGTGAGCCTTCTTCTTGAACTGCTGCAGCCGTGTGGTGAAGGTGCGCCTACAGTTGTTGGAGCTGCACCCATCCAGGCAAGTGGGCAGTATTCCATCACATTCCTGACTCGTACCTTGTAGGAGAGGCGTTGGGGAGTCTGGAGGTGAGTCACTCGCCGCAGAATACCCAGCCTCTGACCTGCTCTAGTAGCCACGGCATTTATGTGGCTGGTCCAGTTAAGTTTCTGGTCAATGGTGACCCCCAGAATGTTGATGGTGGGGGATTCGGTGATGGTAATGCCGTTGAATGTCAAGGGGAGGTGGTTAGACTCTCTCTTGGAGATGGTCATTGCCTGGCACTTATGTGGCAAATAACATTTGCTCCAGATATCAGTCCAAGCCTGGATGTTGTCCAGGTCTTGCTGCATGTGGGCACGGACTGCTTCATTATCTGAGGGGTTGCGAATGGAACTGAACACTGTGCAATCATCAGCTAACATCCCCATTTCTGACCTTATGATGGAGGGAAGGTCATTGATGAAGCAGCTGAAGATGGTTGGGCCAAGGACACTGCCCTGGGGAACTCCTGCAGTGATGTCCTGAGGCTGAGATAATTGGCCTCCAACAATCACAACCATCTTCCTTTGTGCTCAGTATGACTCCAGCCACTGGAGAGTTTTCCCCCGATCCCCATTAACTTCAGTTTTACTAGGGCTCCTTGGTGCCACACTCTGTAGAACGCGAACTTGATGTCACAGGCAGTCACTCTCACCTCACTTCAGAAATTCAGCTCTTTTGTCCATTTTTGGACTAAGGCTGGACCTTGTCCAAGTTGCCATTATTCACCTGTGAGCCTCGACAGTGGTTGTTGGCATTCTATTCACCTGTGGAGGCATCACAGTCAAGTCTAATCACCGAATGCCAACACACACTCACTGGATGTCAATCATGAGCTAAAATGCTGGCTGACTCTTCCCTTCCTAATCGAGGCATGGTCACTACTACTGGCCTGGGTTAAATCAGCTAACTCAGCAATGACCAGGGAATTAACTATGCTGTCTGTACAGCTCTCTGAGCCCCGGGCAGTTGTTAAAAATAATAATGACCTTTTTTAAACAGTTAAGTTCATTTTTCACTGATGCAGTGCTACTGGACACTAGGCCACTAACATTCGAGAGTAGGAGGATGCAAATTTGATCACCATTCTGTTCAGATCTGGGGCTTTGGGGGAGGGGGGTGGGTGGGGAAGGAGGATCACTAAAGGCTGTGACATCCCCCAGTCAGAGAAGGAGGACAAAAAAAAGAGAGGCAAGCACATCAGCCTGGGCAGGAGCTCACAACTTCGAATGTCTGGCCAAAAGTAGGACCGGCAGAGATCTGGGTGACGCTTCCCATGGCCTTTCATAGGCAGAGGCCCGAATCCAGGCCAAAACATCAGATAGAACTTGTTTACATAAACCCCCAATAAACCTATATGTTACAAATGTGTCTCCGCTCCATTTCAGACATGGGCAACCATCTCCTATAGGTTTTCCAACGTGAAAGTGACCACGGTTGGGCATGGAAAGGAGCGTCTGACAGATGACCATATAGGCATATAAGATAGTTAAGGGAATAGAAAAGGTTAACCCGGAATATTACTTCAAGTTAAATTGCAAGAGGAGGACAGAGGGTAAAATTAATAAAAGGTAAGTTTAGGACCGATATCATCAAATTCTTTTATACGCAGTGAGCGATCAATGCATGGAATAGAATTCCTGGATGAGGCAAAAACCCTGGACTCTTTTAAGAAACAATTTGATACTGAAATGGGAGAGGGAGCGTTGGGATCTCTCTGGATGAATGGCCTTCCTCATCTGTAATCACCTTGTGATCCCCATTCTCTGCCATGCCTCTCGGTAGTTCAGCGACAGGATTTCCCAGTACTAGCTGTCACGCCAGCTGCACCACTTCTGCCGCTAGAGGGAGCTTCTGAACCTCCGGTTTCCCCACCCACTGATCAGGCTCAGCGACTTCACGGCTCAAGGACACTGCTGGAATTCCAACCTCCCTCCCGGGAACAGCAAGTTCAGAATAATCACTCAGTTGTAGTGAGAGGTCACGGACCTGAAACGTTAACACTATGGGCCCGATTTTAGCACCCGCTGTCGGGTGCGTTCTCGGCGGGGGGGCCTCGAAAATTCCGAAATGGAGGAGCGGGACCGGATCGCGCCTCGATCCCGCCCACTTCTGGGTTCCCCGCTGACGCGCCGGCGTGCGCGCGCAGCCCCCGCTGGTGGGAATCCCGCAGGCAATTAAAGCCAGCGGGATGCCACTTGAGTGTATTTCCTTTGCTTGTTCAGGTCATTGACTGACCTGATTAAGGGACTGTGTGTGATTTTGGAGAAACATGGGACTGTTTCACACACTGGGGGAAACACTCCCAGGTCGAATGGACGTGTTGCAGCTGTCAGCCTGTGGCAGCTGCAAAGGTCCATTTGACAGGTTGGGGGGGAGGGGGGAGACCCTCAGCCATTGCAGGAGGCCACTCTGTCACTTGGGACAAAGTTTGGCCTCCACCACCCTCCTCCTGATGGTCAAAGTCACCAACCTGCACACTTACCCCGGGGTCCAGAGACATGTACCTACCTTGCGGACCCCCTCACATGTACATCTTGCGGATGGGGGCCGCCGTAGCTGCAGTCATGACCTCCTCGGAGGGCGAACAGCATCACCAGCCTCACCAGCCTTGCCATCCACGCCGTCCACCTCTGACACGTGGAGCTCCACAACAGAGTGCTGTGACACATCCACCTGTACAGCAGCAGGGAGGGCTACCGCAGAGAGAGATGCGTCGCAGAGGGCACTACCCTCACCACAGGTTCCACAGACCGAGGCTCAGCCTCCTGGACCTCTCTGAGCAGCAGTGCACACGGAGGCTCAGAGTCACTCGCCACGTAGCCATGGACATCTGCAGCCTCTTTCATGCCGAGCTGCGCCCGGCTGGCCGATGCACCATCCTCCTACCTGTCGCTGTCACAGTCACCACTGCCCACACGAACTTCTCCTCCGCAGCCTTCCAGGGTGCAACCGGGGACATCGCCACTGTCTCTCAGTCGTCTGCGCAGAAGAGCACTGCAAATACACCTACACCCACTCTGCATTGACACAATGGGTGGCATCAGTGGTGGGTCCTCATAGTGATACCCAGGAGCGGGCATTATTGCCCAAAACAGACAGGATTCACGAAGACATGGCAGTAGTGGAGCCAATATAATGTGTGCTGTGGGTTGTTCTGATATTCAATATAGGTAACACCCATGACAAACCCTCAAACACCCTTGTGCATCCCCTTCATGCTCACGACACGTTTGCCTTACGCTGCCTCCTGCACATATGTGATGCATGCCCTGTGGCTGCAGCACAGGTGGTGGCAGGTTGAGTGAGGCTGGCCGTGAGAGAGATGCACGAGAGGGTGAGTATGGGATAGAGCCATGAGATTGTATGAGGATTGGGTTGCGCGGTAGTGGCGGGGTGAGTACTGGCGAGGTGAGTAGGTGCAGGTAAGATGAGGATGGGGTTTGAGTGGGTATGAGGGGTGATGTGTCAGAGTAGTGTTGGCAGTGCCGAAGGAGATGTGGGGTGGGGGCGGTGATGTGGCAGACGGAGTGTAGGGGAAAGACTACGTGTTCTCACTGTGGCTGACCTACTGAGGTCATTGGAGCGCCTCCTGCACTGTATGCAGGTGGGCGATATGTTGGTTGCGCTGGTGACCTCCTCTGCCACCTCAAGCCAGGCCTTCTTGGTGGCAGAGGCAGGCCACTTCCTCCCGCCCGCCGGGTGGAAGATCTCTGTCCTCCCCCTCCTCCTCACCCCATCTAATGATACCTGGGGTGAGGCATCATTAAACTGGGAGCAGCCTTCCCCCTGGGCTGCTCCATGCTGTAATTATTGCTGTTTGTGGCAGCATCTGTCAGTGGAGGACTGCCCCTTTAAATGGAGCGCCTCCAGCTGAGAGATCTTACTGCGCATGCGCAGCCCGACCAACGCGCAGATCAGCAGCGCGGAACCCGGAGGAGCAGGTAAGTGACTCCAATTAGTGGATTGCCTGCTACGATCACGCAGGCAACCCACTAATTTCACCGGGCACGTTGAAAACGCGCCCGCTGGCCCACCCGCCGGGAACCCGCACCCCTGGTAAAATCGGGCCCTAGGTTTCTCTTCCACGGATCCTGCTGAATGTTCCTAGCATTTTCTGTTTTTAATTCAGCATCTGCACTATTTTAGAATCTTACAGCACAGGAGGAGGCCATTGGACCCATCATGCCTGTGCCGGCTCTTTGAAAGAGCTGTCCAATTAGTCCCACTTCCCCCCTGCTCTTTCTCCATGGCCGTGCAAATTTGTTCTTTTCAAGTATTTATCCAATTCCCTTGTGCTTTTTCCCCCCCAGAACAATCATTGCTTCCTTCCTTCCATTTTCACATTTTTAAATGCTTTCTCTTTTATCACTCTCTTAAAATGATCTATCATCAAACTCTGCTAACCTTTTACCTGTTTGTGGGGGTTTTTTTTAATCTACTTTTCACCTCCTACACTTCATTCTGTTCCCTTTCTGAAACTGTGATAAGACTTTCACTTCCTGCCTTCCCCCAGCCCCATCTGTCATCTCCTGCTACATATCAGCTTTAGCCTCCAGAGCCCTCCCTTCCACTTATTTAGCCTCTCCCCAGTCTTTATCAATTAAGAACTATTAATTCATTTAATCATTTTTATGATTTACATTTTTTTTTAAATGTATACATTCTTCATCACCTTATATAATCATTTTTATAATTTCAATATTTATTCATATCATCTTTCATGTCTCATTTTAAAATTTTCAAAGATATTCAATAAATTTAAATATAATTTTTATATTTTCCATTCATATGCATTACATTAATTTTTATACATACTAAACTGTACTCAATTATTAATCATTTTAACATTTTACTGAGTTACGTTAGAAGACTGACCAGTTGTGTTCTGCTGTGTAATATTTCATTAATTATCATTTCTATATTTTATCCTCAATTAATAGTGTAAATTATCGTCATATTTTACTGTGTCAGATTTGGGAAATCATTTCAATTTTGTCATCCTTTGTTTATTCCAGATGACATCTTTCATCGTTTCTATCATTTTAAAATGCTGATTAGGGGTAGGTTGCCACTTTTGAGATTTCAGGCTAATGGTGCCATGCTAGCATCAGACCTGGCACAATGCAATGGATGGCAAGTGTCAATGGGTACACAGGTGACAGACTGTATGGGCAGTATCATGGGCAGCTGATACAATGGGAAATCCTATCATGGAACCACCTAGAGGCATGACAGAGAATGGGGACCACAAGATAATTACAGATGAGGAAGGCCATTCGGCCCAACTTTAGATCCTAAAGTTCCATCCTGTGGCTCAGTAGATGGTACTCTCGCCTCTGAGTCAGAAGATCATGCGTTCGAGTCCCGCTCCAAAGATTTGACCACATAATCCAAGCTGACACTCCAGTGCAGTGCTGAGGGAGTGCTGCACTGTCGGAGGCGCCGTCTTTAGGTTGAGACGTTAAACCGAGGCCCTGTCTGCCCTCTCAGGTGAATGTAAAAGATCCCACTGTTCGAAGAAGAGCAGGGGAGTTCTCCCCGGTGTCCTGGCCAATATTTATTCCTCACCCAACATCACTAAAACAGAGTCAAAAGCAAAATACTGCGGATGCTGGAAATCTGAAATAAAAACAGAAAATGCTGAAAAACACTCAGCAGGTCAGGCAGCATCTTTGGAGAGAGAAACAGAGTTAACGTTTCAGGTCGATGACCTTTCATCAAAACCGGAAGAAGTTAGAGATTTAGCAAGTACAGAGCCCGAGCCAGAGCCAGGAATTTATCCAAGGCTGGAGGAATGGGAATTTCCTATCTCTGCTGGCCCTGCGTGGTGAGTTGAGTAGTCACAGTAACGCAAGCTCGAGGAACAGCACCTCATCTTTCAATTAGGCACATTACAGCCTTCTGGCCTCAACAATGAATTCAACAATTTTAGATCGAAATCAGCACCCACATTTTCTCAGACAGCGGGTGCTGGTAATGGTTCTGCTGTAACCATTGCTCAGTTTGGGTTCCGCCAGGATCACTCGGCTCCAGACCTCATTACAGCTTTGGTCCAAACATGGACAAAAGAACTGAATTCCAGAGGTGAGGTGAGAGTGACTGCCCTTGACATCAAGGCAGCATTTGACCAAGGTGGCACCAAGGAGCCCTAGTAAAATTGAAGTCAATGGGAATCAGGGGGGAAGCTCTCCAGTGGCTGGGGTCATACCTAGCACAAAGGAAGATGGTAGTGGTTGTTGGAGGCCAATCATCTCAGCCCCAGGACACTGCTGCAGGAGTTCTTCAGGGCAGTGTCCTAGGCCCAACCATCTTCAGCTGCTTCATCAATGACCTTCCCTCCATCATAAGGTCAGAAGTGGGGATGTTCGCTGATGATTGCAGAGTGTTCAGTTCCATTCACAACCCTTCAGATAATGAAGCAGTCCGTGCCCGCATGCAGCAAGACCTGGACAACATCCAAGCTTGGGCTGATAAGTGGCAAGTAACATTCGCGCCAGACAATTGCCAGGCAATGACCAGCTCCAACGAGAGAGAGTCTAACCACCACCCCTTGACATTCAACGGCATTACCATCGCCGAATCTCCCACCATCGACATCCTGGGGGTCACCGTTGACCAGAAACTTAACTGGACCAGCCACGTTAATACTATGGCTACAAGAGTAGGTCAGAAGCTGAGTATTCTGCGGCGAGTGACTCACCTCCTGACTCCCAAAAGCATTTCCACCATCTACAAGGCACAAGTCAGGAGAGTGATGGAATACTCTCCACTTGCCTGGATGAGTGCAGCTCCAACAATGCTCAAGAAGCTCAACACCATCCAGGACAAAGCAGCCCGCTTGATTGGCACCCCATCCACCACCCTAAACATTCACTCCCTTCACCACCGACTGTGATAAACTCACAGGTAATGACAGCGAAATGGCAGAAATATTGAATGGTTACTTTGCCTCTGTATATACCTTAACAAGGTGGGTATGACATCAGAAGAAGAGTTAAAAAAAGATATAAAAACATTTAAGATAGAAAGGGGGGAGATAACTAATAACGTAATCAAACTTAGAGATTTTAAAACCCCTGGTCTGGGTTGCAACCGTGCATATTAAAAGTTAGGGAAGAGATAGCAAAGGCACAATTACATATATATAAAAATTCATTAGAAAAGGGAATACTGCCAGAGGACTGGAGGACAGTTAATGTTATTTCTATATTTAAAAAGGGAATTAGAACAAGTCCAGGGAACTATAGACCAGTTAGCTTAACCTCAGTGGTAGGAAAGATAATACAATCTTTACTCAAAGATGTAATTGAAAAACATCTAGAAAATGAAAATATAATAAAGAGCAGTCAGCACGGATTTCAGAAGGGAAGGTCGTGCTTGACCAGCCTTAGTGAATTCTTTGAATAAGTAACAGAAAGAGCAGACAAGGGTAATGTAGTAGAATTAATACATTTGGATTTTCAAAAGGCCTTCGATAAGGTACTGCATTGTAGACTCATGATAAAGGTCAGAGCATGTGGAGTCAGGGCTCAGGTAACAGAATGGATAACAAGCTGGTTACAAAACAGAAAATGGAGAGTAGGGGGTTAAGGGTAACTACTCAGACTGACAAGAGGGAAGTGGTGTTCCACAGGGATCAGTGCTGGGACCACTGTTGTTCACAATTTACATCAACGATTTGGACTTGGGAATCGGAAATACAATTTCAAAATTTGCAGACGACACCAAATTGGGGGGTGTAGTTAATACAAAGAAAGATTACATCAAAATGCAAGAAGACATTAATCAACTTGCAGAATGGGTGTGTAATTGGCAAATGGGAATTTCAATATAGATAAGTGTGAGGTGGTGCATTTTGGTAGGAAGAATAAGGAGGCCACATATTGCTTTGATAATAAGTTAAAATAAGAACATAGGAAATAGGAGCAGGAGTAGGCCACAAGGTCCCTTGAGCCTGCTCCGCCATTCAATAAGATCGTGGCTGATCTTCGACCTCAATTCCACTTTCCTGCCCTATCCCCATATCCCTTGATTCCCTCAGTGTCCAAAAATCTATCGATCTCAGTTTTGAATATTCTCAACGACTGAGCATCCACAGCCCTCTGGGGTAGGGAATTCCAAAGATTCACAACCCTCTGAGTGAAGACATTTTTCCTCACCTCAGTCCTAAATGGCCGACCCCTTAACTTGAGTCTATGATCCCTAGTTCTAAACTGTCGAGCCAGGGGAAACAGCCTCTCAGCATTTACCCGGTCAAGCCCTCTAAGAATTTTATACATTTCAATGATTTCACTTCTCATTCTTCTAAACTCCAGAGAATATAGACCCATTCTACACAATCTCTCCTCATAGATTCCTGGGATGAGAGGGTTGTCCTATCTAGTGAACCTTCGTTGCACCCCGTCTAAGGCAAGAATATCCTTCCTTAGGAAAGGAGACCAAAACTGTACACTGTACTCCAAGTGTGGTCTCACCAGAGCCCTATATAATTGCAGCAAGACCTCCTTACTCTTGTACTCCAACCCTGTTGCAATAAAGGCCAACATACCATTTGCCTTCCTAATTGCTTGCTGTACCTGCATGTTAACTTTCTGTGATTCGTGTACAAGGACACCCAAATCCCTCTGACTACCAACATTTCTTAGTCACTCGCCTTTTAAAAATGTCTGCTTTTCTATTCTTCCTACCAAAGAGGATAATTTCACATTTCCCCACATTATACTCCATCTGCAACCTTCTCGCCCACCCATTTAACCTGTCTATATCCCTTTGCAGCCTCTTTGTGACATCCTTACAGCTTACTTTCCCACCTAGCTTTGTGTCATCAGCAAACATGGATACATTACACTCGGTTCCCTCATCTAAGTCATTGATATAGATTGTAAGTAGCTGAAGCTACACCCTCCAAATGGGGTAGAGGAGCAAAGGGATCTCGGGGTACTGAAGCGCAAATCCCTAAAAGTAGCGACGCAGGTTAATATGGCCATAAAAAAAGCAATCCAAGCAATGGGGTTCATTTCTAGAGGGACAGAATTGAAAAGCAGAGAAGTTATGTTAAACTTGTATAGAACCTTGGTTGATCACACTTGGAGTACTGCGCACAGTTCTGGTCTCCATATTACAAAAAGGATATAGAGGCATTGGAGAAGGTGCAAAAAAGATTCACAAGGATGATACCAGAACTGGGAGGATATACTGATCAGGAAAGACTAAACAGGCTGGGGCTCTTTTCTCTAGAAAAGAGAAGGCTGAGGGGTGACCTGGTGGAGATCTTTAATGAAAGGGTTTGTTAGGATAAATGTAGAGAAAATGTTTCCACTTGTGAGGGAGTCCAAAACTAGAGGTCATAAAAAAAAGATAGTCACGAATAATAGGAAATGAAGGAGAAACTTTTTTTATCCAGAGAGCAGTTAGAATGGGGAACACTCTACCACAAGGAGCAGTTGAGGCAAATAGCGTAGATACATTTAAGGAGAAGCTAAATAAGCCCACGAAAGGAATAGAAGGATATGCTGATAGGATTAGATGAAGTAGGGAGGGAGGAGGCTCGTGTGGAGCATAAACACCGGCAGAGACCATTTGGGCCGAATGGCCTGTTTCCATGCTGTAGACTCAATGTTACACGATGCAATTCTTCCTGCTCTGATGAGAGGTCACGTTAACTCTGTTTCTTTCTCCAGCTCGAGCCTGACCTGCTGACTGTTTCCAGCATTTTCTATACCTAAAACATATGATCTGGTCATTTGTCTCATTGCTGTTTGTGAGGCCTTGCTGAGTGCAAATTGGATGCTGCGTTTCTTACATTATAATAGTGACTTCACTTCAAAAAGTGCTTAATCGGCTGTGAAGAACTGAGGTTGTGAAAGGCACTAAATAAATGCACATTCCCATCCTGTCCTATCTCAGTCTTAAAATACGACAGAGATTGCTTAATTTCAAGTGGGCTGTTTATAGCAATTATAAAGACAGGCTAAAGAAAGTGTTAAACTTTCTGGTGTAATTCTTCACCAGTACTAACCAGTTCTGATGAAGACTTCACTCAAACGTTAACCAGTATCTCGCTTTCAGATGCTGTATTTGTAATTTCTCTACAGCGGAGAGTGTCGGTAAATTTAGGAATCGTTACTCTCCGCCTCACTCACCATATAAATGGCTTCGTTGATCACAATATCCTTCACCTTCTTCATCTCGATGAAGCTCACGCTCTCTCTGCCCGAGGCATACAAGGTGTTCATCTGGAGTCCAACCGAACCAATAATCAGCAACGATTCCTGATCAATTTTAAACAAATGGAGGTGCAGTATCATCCCAAGGAGAGTCACAATGATGGCAGCTGAGAGCACTGAAGTATTCTGCAAGAAACAATTCCCAATATCAAATCTCAGTTCAGTTTCTACAACCTGTTCATAAATCCAACCTGAACTCCATTTCAGCCTGCATTGTAAGCCCATGACAGTATTTACACTTGTACCTTGGTGGTCCATCTCTCCCAGGCAACTTAAGCAAGGGATTGCAATCTGCCATTCTCTCACCTCAGGATCACGATCTTACATATGTAAGGATTCTCTGCATTTCTCTTGCTGGAGAGTGCTATGGAGATGGGGCAGGTGCTGCAGAAAGTCCTCTATTAAAATATACGGTCCAATCAGACAGAAATCTAATGGCCAGATGGGTTGTGAAGTAAGAAAGAGTAAAAAGAGAAACGGAAAAGAATAATTACGAGAGAAGAGAATCATGAAAAGGAAAGAAGGTAACTTGCTTCTTTAACCAAGTCTGTGCTTTGGCTCAAGCATAAAGCTGAAAATCTCATAGTTAGGATTTTTACCACGTTACCCTTCCACCAGGGGCCAGGCCATTGCCCATCTTCTACCCTTCCACCAGGGACCAGGCCTCTGCCCATCTTCTACCCTTCCACCAGGGACCAGGCCTCTGCCCATCTTCTACCCTTCCACCAGGGGCCAGGCCTCTGCCCATCTTCTACCCTTCCACCAGGGACCAGGCCTCTGCCCATCTTCTACCCTTCCACCAGGGGCCAGGCCTCTGCCCATCTTCTACCCTTCCACCAGGGGCCAGGCCATTGCCCATCTTCTACCCTTCCACCAGGGGCCAGGCCTCTGCCCACCTTCTACCCTTCCACCAGGGGCCAGGCCTCTGCCCATCTTCTACCCTTCCACCAGGTGCCAGGCCTCTGCCCACCTTCTACCCTTCCACCAGGGGCCAGGCCATTGCCCACCTGTTACCCTTCCACCAGGTGCCAGGCCACTGCCCACCTTCTACCCTTCCACCAGGTGCCAGGCCACTGCCCACCTTCTACCCTTCCACCAGGGGCCAGGCCTCTGCCCATCTTCTACCCTTCCACCAGGGGCCAGGCCATTGCCCATCTTCTACCCTTCCACCAGGGGCCAGGCCTCTGCCCACCTTCTACCCTTCCACCAGGGGCCAGGCCTCTGCCCATCTTCTACCCTTCCACCAGGTGCCAGGCCTCTGCCCACCTTCTACCCTTCCACCAGGTGCCAGGCCATTGCCCACCTTCTACCCTTCCACCAGGTGCCAGGCCACTGCCCACCTTCTACCCTTCCACCAGGGGCCAGGCCTCTGCCCATCTTCTACCCTTCCACCAGGTGCCAGGCCTCTGCCCATCTTCTACCCTTCCACCAGGGGCCAGGCCTCTGTCCACCTTCTACCCTTCCACCAGGGGCCAGGCCACTGCCCACCTTCTACCCTTCCACCAGGTGCCAGGCCATTGCCCACCTTCTACCCTTCCACCAGGTGCCAGGCCACTGCCCACCTTCTACCCTTCCACCAGGGGCCAGGCCTCTGCCCATCTTCGACCCTTCCACCAGGTGCCAGGCCTCTGCCCATCTTCTACCCTTCCACCAGGGGCCAGGCCTCTGTCCACCTTCTACCCTTCCACCAGGTGCCAGGCCATTGCCCACCTTCTACCCTTCCACCAGGGGCCAGGCCACTGCCCACCTTCTACCCTTCCACCAGGGACCAGGGCCTCTGCCCACCTGCTACCCTTCCACCAGGGGCCAGGCCACTGCCCACCTTCTACCCTTCCACCAGGGGCCAGGCCTCTGCCCATCTTCTACCCTTCCACCAGGTGCCAGGCCTCTGCCCATCTTCTACCCTTCCACCAGGGGCCAGGCCTCTGTCCACCTTCTACCCTTCCACCAGGGGCCAGGCCACTGCCCACCTTCTACCCTTCCACCAGGTGCCAGGCCATTGCCCACCTTCTACCCTTCCACCAGGGGCCAGGCCACTGCCCACCTTCTACCCTTCCACCAGGGACCAGGGCCTCTGCCCACCTTCTACCCTTCCACCAGGGACCAGGGCCTCTGCCCACCTGCTACCCTTCCACCAGGGGCCAGGCCACTGCCCACCTTCTACCCTTCCACCAGGGGCCAGGCCACTGCCCACCTTCTACCCTTCCACCAGGGGCCAGGCCTCTGCCCACCTGCTACCCTTCCACCAGGGGCCAGGCCACTGCCCACCTTCTACCCTTCCACCAGGGACCAGGGCCTCTGCCCACCTGCTACCCTTCCACCAGGTGCCAGGCCACTGCCCACCTTCTACCCTTCCACCAGGGGCCAGGCCTCTGCCCACCTGCTACACTTCCACCAGGTGCCAGGCCACTGCCCACCTTCTACCCTTCCACCAGGGGCCAGGCCTCTGCCCACCTGCTACACTTCCACCAGGTGCCAGGCCTCTGCCCACCTTCTACCCTTCCACCAGGGGCCAGGCCTCTGCCCACCTGCTACACTTCCACCAGGTGCCAGGCCGCTGCCCACCTTCTACCCTTCCACCAGGGGCCAGGCCTCTGCCCACCTGCTACACTTCCACCAGGTGCCAGGCCACTGCCCACCTTCTACCCTTCCACCAGGGGCCAGGCCATTGCCCACCTTCTACCCTTCCACCAGGGGCCAGGCCATTGCCCATCTTCTACCCTTCCACCAGGGACCAGGCCTCTGCCCACCTTCTACCCTTCCACCAGGGGCCAGGCCTCTGCCCACCTTCTACCCTTCCACCAGGGGCCAGGCCTCTGCCCACCTTCTACCCTTCCACCAGGGGCCAGGCCTCTGCCCACCTTCTACCCTTCCACCAGGTGCCAGGTCTCTGCCCACCTTCTACCCTTCCACCAGGTGCCAGGCCTCTGCCCACCTTCTACCCTTCCACCAGGTGCCAGGCCTCTGCCCACCTTCTACCCTTCCACCAGGGGCCAGGCCTCTGCCCACCTTCTACCCTTCCACCAGGGGCCAGGCCTCTGCCCACCTTCTACCCTTCCACCAGGGGCCAGGCCTCTGCCCACCTTCTACCCTTCCACCAGGTGCCAGGTCTCTGCCCACCTTCTACCCTTCCACCAGGTGCCAGGCCTCTGCCCACCTTCTACCCTTCCACCAGGTGCCAGGCCACTGCCCACCTTCTACCCTTCCAGCAGGGGCCAGGCCATTGCCCACCTTCTACCCTTCCACCACAGGCCTCTGCCCACCTTCTACCCTTCCACCAGGGGCCAGGCCACTGCCCACCTTCTACCCTTCCACCAGGGGCCAGGCCTCTGCCCACCTTCTACCCTTCCACCAGGTGCCAGGCCTCTGCCCACCTGCTACCCTTCCACCAGGTGCCAGGCCATTGCCCATCTTCTACCCTTCCACCAGGTGCCAGGCCTCTGCCCAACTTCTACCCTTCCACCAGGGGCCAGGCCTCTGCCCACCTTCTACCCTTCCACCAGGGGCCAGGCCACTGCCCACCTTCTACCCTTCCACCAGGGGCCAGGCCTCTGCCCACCTTCTACCCTTCCACCAGGTGCCAGGCCTCTGCCCACCTTCTACCCTTCCACCAGGGGCCAGGCCACTGCCCACCTTCTACCCTTCCACCAGGTGCCAGGCCTCTGCCCACCTTCTACCCTTCCACCAGGTGCCAGGCCACTGCCCACCTTCTACCCTTCCACCAGGGGCCGGGGCCAGGGCCTCTGCCCACCTTCTACCCTTCCACCAGGTGCCAGGCCTCTGCCCACCTTCTACCCTTCCACCAGGTGCCAGGCCACTGCCCACCTTCTACCCTTCCACCAGGTGCCAGGGCCTCTGCCCACCTTCTACCCTTCCACCAGGTGCCAGGCCACTGCCCACCTTCTACCCTTCCACCAGGTGCCAGGGCCTCTGCCCACCGTCTACCCTTCCACCAGGTGCCAGGGCCTCTGCCCACCGTCTACCCTTCCACCAGGGGCCAGGCCACTGCCCACCTTCTACCCTTCCACCAGGGGCCAGGGCCTCTGCCCACCTTCTACCCTTCCACCAGGGGCCAGGCCACTGCCCACCTTCTACCCTTCCACCAGGGGCCAGGGCCTCTGCCCACCTTCTACCCTTCCACCAGGGGCCAGGCCTCTGCCCACCTTCTACCCTTCCACCAGGGGCCAGGCCACTGCCCACCTTCTACCCTTCCACCAGGGGCCAGGCCACTGCCCACCTTCTACCCTTCCACCAGGGGCCAGGCCTCTGCCCACCTTCTACCCTTCCACCAGGGGCCAGGGCCTCTGCCCACCTTCTACCCTTCCACCAGGGGCCGGGGCCAGGGCCAGGGCCTCTGCCCACCGTCTACCCTTCCACCAGGTGCCAGGGCCTCTGCCCACCTTCTACCCTTCCACCAGGGGCCAGGCCTCTGCCCACCTTCTACCCTTCCACCAGGGGCCAGGCCACTGCCCACCTTCTACCCTTCCACCAGGGGCCGGGGCCAGGGCCAGGGCCTCTGCCCACCGTCTACCCTTCCACCAGGTGCCAGGGCCTCTGCCCACCTTCTACCCTTCCACCAGGTGCCAGGGCCTCTGCCCACCGTCTACCCTTCCACCAGGTGCCAGGGCCTCTGCCCACCTTCTACCCTTCCACCAGGGGCCAGGGCCACTGCCCACCGTCTACCCTTCCACCAGGGGCCAGGGCCTCTGCCCACCTTCTACCCTTCCACCAGTTGCCAGGGCCTCTGCCCACCGTCTACCCTTCCACCAGGTGCCAGGGCCTCTGCCCACCTTCTACCCTTCCACCAGTTGCCAGGGCCTCTGCCCACCGTCTACCCTTCCACCAGGTGCCAGGGCCTCTGCCCACCTTCTACCCTTCCACCAGGTGCCAGGGCCTCTGCCCACCGTCTACCCTTCCACCAGGTGCCAGGGCCTCTGCCCACCTTCTACCCTTCCACCAGGTGCCAGGGCCACCTGAATGTGTGAAAGCCCCGCCTTGATTGAAGGGGCGTGGCGCAGGGCTGACTGACGCGGCTGCTGACCAATCGCCAGCCGGCGTCCCACCCGCCTACGACAAGAAGTAACACGTCACTGAGCTTTGCTCAGCCAATCAGCGAGCGAGCGAGCGGGCGGGCTTGCCGCCTCCCTCCCTCCCCCACCTGAGTGCCGTAAAAGACGGCGTAGGCGGCGAGCCAGACGGCGGCGGTGTGAACGATCACCGAGCGGAGCGACAGCTTCGGGGAGATGACGGTGAACTCGCGACACAGCGGGGAGTGACGTTGTTGCTCGAAGACGATGCCGCGGCCGTTAACGTCCTTGAAATTCGCCGCCATCTTTTCGCACCGACTGCCCCCTTTCCAGTTGACGCGTGACGTCAGGTCGCCGCACGCTCGGCGTCGACGTCAGGCCCGCGCGCGCGGGGGGGGGGGGTTTGAGCCCGCTCTGATCACGTGACGGCAAACGGCCTCTCCATGGCGGAGCTCTTTAAAGGGACAGGCCACCCCTGCCCAGGAATCCAGTGAAACCTATTCCCAGGGAACCTTCAGTGTAGCTGGCTGAGGGGGAATGAGCTGACAGGGGTTTTTTTTTTTTCATTCGTTCATGGGATGTGGGCGTCGCTGGCGAGGCCGGCATTTATTGCCCATCCCTAATCGCCCTTGAGAAGGTGGTGGTGAGCCGCCGCCTTGAACCGCTGCAGTCCGTGTGGTGACGGTTCTCCCACAGCGCTGTTAGGAAGGGAGTTCTCCAGTTTCTTCCAGTTCTGACGAAGGGTCATCGACCTGAAACGTTAGCTCTGTTTCTTTCTCCGCAGAGGATGCCTGACTCGCTGAGTTTTTCCAGCATTTTCTGTTCATAAGTCAAAAGAGGAGTTAACGTAACATCAGTGGCAGGGAAAATACTAGAATCCTTGCTAAAAGATCAAATAACAAAACGTTTAGAGATAGAGAGGTCGAGGGAGGTGGTGGTGGTGAGGTAGAGCTGGGTGTCGTCAGCGAACATGTGGAACCTGGTGATGTGTTTCCAGATGATGTCGCCGAGGGACAGCATGTACATGAGAAATAGGAGGGGGCCAAGGATAGATCCTTGGGGGATTCCAGAGGTAACGATATGGGAGTGGGAAGAGAAGCCATTGTAGGTGATTCTCTGGCTACGAATGAATGGACAAGAATGGAACCAGGCAAAGGCAGTCCCTACCAACTGGACAACGGAGAGGTGTTGCAGGAGGATGGTGTGGTCAACTGTGTCAAAGGCTGCAGACAGGTCGAGATGGATGAGGAGGGATAGTTTACCACGGTCACAGTCACATAGGATGTGATTTGTGACTTTGAGAAGGGCCATTCAGTACTGTGGCAGGAACGAAAACCCAACTGCAGGGGTTCAAACATGGAGTTGCGGGTAAGATGGGCACGGATTTGGGAGGCGACAACACGTTCAAGGACTTTGGAGAGGAAAGGGAGGTTGGAGATGGGGCGGTAGTTTGCAAGGACAGGGGTCAAGGTTGGTTTTTTTGAGGAGGGGGGTGATGACGGCAGATTTGAAGTGGAGGGGAACAGTACCTGAGGAGAGGGAACCGTTAATAATATCAGCTAACATGGGGGCCAGGAAGGGAAGTTGGGTGGTCAGCAGTTTGGTGGGAATAGGGTCGAGGGAGCAGGAGGTGATTCTCATGGTCAAGGCGAGCTCGGAGTGGGCATGAGGGGAGATAGGAGAGAAACTAGAGAAAGATGTGAGTCCAGGGCTGGGGCAGGGGGGAATCTTAAGGGAAGCTTTGCTTGGTGGGCTAGGGGAAGAGCGGGAAGCAGCAGAGGCAGCGGAATGGACGATCTCAATCTTGGTGACAAAGAAGCACATGAGCTCCTCTCACTTGCTGTTGGAGGTGAGGGTGGAGGAGGCAGAGGAGAGGGGTTTAAGAAGGATGATCCTGGAATAGTGAGCAGTTTTGGCAGAGGAGAGTAGGACCCAATAGTGCTTTATGTGGTCCAGTCAGATCTGGCGATGAATGGCTAAACCAGTTGTCTGCCATAAACGTTCAAGTCTGTGTCCCTTATACACTTACATAAATGATTTGGCCTTGGGACTTGGTGGTATGGAGTTGAAATTTGCAGATGATACCAAATTGGGGGTATAGGTAATAATACAGACGGAGGACTGCAACAAAATACAGGAAGACATAAACAGGCTTGCAGAGTGGGCAAATTAAATTCAATATAGCAAAGAGCGAGGTGGTTCATTATTGGTAGGAGGAATAAAGAGACCACTTATTAAATAGGGTAGATGAGCAAAGAGATCTGGGAATACAGATACATCAATCACTAAAAGTAGCAATGCAAGTTGATAAGGCCATAAAGACTGCAAACAAAGTACTGGGGTTCATTTCTAGAAATAGAACACAAAATCAGGGAGGTAGTGTTAAATTTATATAGAACCTTGGTTAGACCACACTTGGAGAACTGTGTGCCACTCTGGGCTCCATACTACAAAAAGTATATTGAAGCACTGGAGAATGCAGAAAAAATTTACAAGGAAATGGGCAGACACATGGCAGATGAAATTTAATGCAGAAAAGTGTGAAGTGATGGATTTTGGTAGGAAGAATGAAGAGAGGGAATATAAACTAAACAATACAATTTTAAAGAGGGTGCAGGAACAGAGAGACCTAGGGGTGCACATACACAAATCTTTGAAGGTGGCAGGATAAGCTGTTAAAAAAAGTATATGGGATCCTGGGCTTTATTAATAAAGTACAAAATCAAGGAAGTTATGCTAAACCTTTATAAAATACTGGTTAGGCCTCAGCTGGAGTATTGCGTTCAATTCTGGGCACCGCACTTTAGGAAGGATGTCAAGGCCTTAGAGAGGGTGCAGAAGAGATTTACTAGAATGGTACCAGGGATGAGGGACTTCAGTTATGTGGAGAGACTGGAGAAGCTGGGGTTGTTCTGCTTAGAGCAGAGAAGGTTATGGGGAGATTTGATAGAGGTGTTCAAAATCATGAAGGGTTCTGATCGAGTGAATAAGGAGAAACTGTTTCCGTTGGCCAAAGGGTCGGTAACCAGAGGCACAGATTTAAAGTGATTGGCAAAAGAACCAGAGGCGACATGAGGAAACATTTTTTTACGCAGTGAGTTGTGATGATCTGGAATTCACTGCCTGAAAGGGTGGTGGAAGCAGATTCAATAATAACTATCAAAAGGGAATTGGACAAATACTTGAAGGGAAAAAATTACAGGGCCATCGGGAAAGAACAGGGGAATGGGACTAATTGGATAGCTCTTTCAAAGAGCCGGCACAGGCACGATGGGTGAATGGCCTCTTCCTGTGCTGTACCTACTATGAAACTATGACTATGATATTATGAGATTTCAGGAAAGATTGAGCAGGCTGGGGCTCTTTTCTCTGGAAAAGACACTAAGAGGAGACCTGATAGAGGTGTTTAAAATTATGAAGGGGTTTGATAGGGTGGATGTGGAGGAACTGTTTCCACTTGTGGGTGAGTCCAGAACAAGGGGGCCTAAATATAAGATAGTCACTAACAGATCAAATAAAGAATTTAGGAGGAATTTCTTTACACAGAGAGTGGTGAGAATGTGGAACTCGCTGTCACATGGAGTGGTTGAAGCAGATTGCACTGATACATTTAAGGGGAGGCTTGATTCGTACATGAAGGAGAAGTGAATAGAGGGATTCAGAGGCAGGGTGGAAAGAGGTCAATTTGAGTTGGAGGAGGCTCGTGAAGTATAAATATCGGCATAAATCAGTTGGGTTAAATGGCCTGTTTCAGTGCTGTTAACTCCATTTTTTTTATTCGTTCATGGGATGTGGGCGTCGCTGGCAAGGCCGGCATTTATTGCCCATCCCTAATTTCCCTTGAGAAGGTGGTGGTGAGCCGCCTTCTTGAACCGCTGCAGTCCGTGTGGTGAAAGCTCTCCCACAGTGCTGTTAGGAAGGGAGTTCCAGGATTTTGACCCAGCGGCGATGAAGGAACGGTGATATATTTCCAAGTCGGGATGGTGTGTGACTTGGAGGGAAACATGCAGGTGGTGTTGTTCACATGTACCTGCTGCTCTTGTCCTTCCAGGTGGTAGATGTTGCGGGTTTGGGAGGTGCTGTTGAAGAATTCTTGGCGAGTTGCTGCAGTGCATCCTGTGGATGGTTCACACTGCAGCCACGGTGCGCCGGTGGTGAAGGGAGTGAATGTTTAGGGTGGTGGCCAATCAAGCTCGTGCGTAATCCAGCTAGATTCAATTGGTCCCTGAAGGTGGGGCAGGCCTGACTCATCTGAGTCTCAACTGTAGAAATACAGGGGCCTGTCAGTGCGGACAGCACGGTGTGAGGACAACACAGTGTGCTGAGAGTTCGGTAAGTGTGGGAGTTGAAGGGTTAATCTCTTTAAATCTAGTGCATATTGCTTCAACTGTTTAAGGTCAATTTAAAAGTTTAAATTTCTAAGTTTCTGTCAGGCTTCAGCAGAGAGCTGCTGTAGCAAGTTAATTGGTTAGCTAGATTCAATTGGTCCCTGAAGGTGGGGCAGGCCTGACTCATCTGAGTCTCAACTGTAGAAATACAGGGGCCTGTCAGTGCGGACAGCACGGTGTGAGGACAACACAGTGTGCTGAGAGTTCGGTAAGTGTGGGAGTTGAAGGGTTAATCTCTTTAAATCTAGTGCATATTGCTTCAACTATTTAAGGTCAATTTAAAAGTTTAAATTTCTAAGTTTCTGTCAGGCTTCAGCAGAGAGCTGCTGTAGCAAGTTAATTGGTTAGCTAGATTCAATTGGTCCCTGAAGGTGGGGCAGGCCTGACTCATCTGAGTCTCAACTGTAGAAATACAGGGGCCTGTCAGTGCGGACAGCACGGTGTGAGGACAACACAGTGTGCTGAGAGTTCGGTAAGTGTGGGAGTTGAAGGGTTAATCTCTTTAAATCTAGTGCATATTGCTTCAACTGTTTAAGGTCAATTTAAAAGTTTAAATTTCTAAGTTTCTGTCAGGCTTCAGCAGAGAGCTGCTGTAGCAAGTTAATTGGTTAGCTAGATTCAATTGGTCCCTGAAGGTGGGGCAGGCCTGACTCATCTGAGTCTCAACTGTAGAAATAAAGGGGCCTGTCAGTGCGGACAGCACGGTGTGAGGACAACACAGTGTGCTGAGAGTTCGGTAAGTGTGGGAGTTTGGTGAAGTGGGGGAAGGAGGTGATGCTTTGCCTTGCTTTTCCTGCAGAGCGGTAGTGGACCTGAGAGCGGTGAGCGGCGGGAGAGAGCGAGACCAGAGCGGGGATAAAAACAGCGCGGAGAGAGCGAGAGTTCAGTCGGTGAGCGGCGGTAAAGAGCGAGACCAGAGCGGGGATAAAAACAGCGCGGAGAGAGCGAGAGTTCAGTCGGTGAGCGGCGGTAAAGAGCGAGACCAGAGCGGGGATAAAAACAGCACGGAGAGAGCGAGAGTTCAGTTGGTGAGCGGCGGTAAAGAGCGAGACCAGAGCGGGGATATAAACAGCGCGGAGAGAGCGAGACCAGAGCGGGGATATAAACAGCGCGGAGAGAGCGAGACCAGAGCTTACTCTGAGAGCGACACTCTGAGACCAGCGGCAGTTCGGGGTGACGTCACCAGTCAGAAAGTGACGCAGCACAGGGGAGGCAGCTGATTGGTGAGTAGGTTCAGGTGAGTATTTCTACCATTTTACTGTAAGTAAAGTAATAAGAAAGGGAAGATCTGCAGGTTTTATAGCAGATAGTGTTTTTTTTTAGTGAACCTAGGTCCCTAGTATAGTTAACATTCTCTAATTTCAACGTAATTTAAAAGGGGTAACTAAGCTAAGGCAAGTCATGGCAGCAGACCTCGCACCCGTGATATGCTCCTCCTGCAAGATGTGGGAAGTCATGGACACTACCAGTGTCCCTGCCGACCATGTGTGCGGGAAGTGTGTCCACCTGCAGCTACTGACCGATCGTATCTCGGAGCTGGAGCTGCGGGTGGACTCACTGTGGAGCATCCACGATGCAGAGAAACTCGTGGATAGCACGTTTAGCGAGTTGGTCACACCGCAGGTAAAGGGTATACAGGCAGGAAGTGAATGGGTGACCACCAGGAAGAGTAAGAGATGCAGGCAGGTAGTGCAGGGGTCCCCTGTGGCCATCCCCCTCTCAAACAGATATGCCACTTTGGATGCTGTTGGGGGGGATGACTTATCAGGGGAAGGCAGCAGCAGCCAACTTCCTGGCACCACGGGTAGCTCTGCTGCACAGGCTGGGAGGAAAAAGAGTGGCAGAGCTATAGTGATAGGGGACTCAATTGTAAGGGGAATAGACAGGCGTTTCTGCGGCCGCAACCGAGACTCCAGGATGGTGTGTTGCCTCCCTGGTGCAAGGATCAAGGATGTCTCGGAGCGGCTACAGAACATTTTGGAGGGGGAGGGCGAACAGCCAGCTGTCGTGGTGCACATAGGCACCAACGATATAGGTAAAAAAGGGGATGAGGTCCTAAAAGCAGAATATAGGGAGTTAGGAGGTAAATTAAAAAATAGGACCTCAAAGGTAGTAATCTCAGGATTGCTGCCAGTGCCACGTACTAGTCAGAGTAGAAATAGGAGGATATTTCAAATGAATACGTGGCTAGAGGAATGGTGCAAGGGGGAGGGATTCAAATTCCTGGGACACTGGAAACGGTTCTGGGGGAGGTGGGACCAGTACAAACCGGACGGTCTGCACCTGGGCAGGGCCGGGACCGCTGTCCTAGGAGGAGTGTTTGCTAGTGCTGTTGGGGAGGGTTTAAACTAAAGTGGCAGGGGGTTGGGAACCTGAGCAGGGAGAGAGAGGAAAGCGTAACAGGAAGGGACAGAAGGTATGGAGTAAAAGGTAAAGTGTTAAAAAAGGAAAAAGCAGGAACTAAGCGTCACAAAACAGATTTGAAAGTTCTTTATCTGAATGCACGTAGCATTCGTAATAAAATGGACGAGTTAACGGCACAAATAACTACATATGGGTATGATCTTGTGGCCATTACAGAAACATGGCTGCAGGGTGACAACGACTGGGAATTAAATATGCCAGGGTATTTAACAATCAGGACGGACAGGCAGGAAGGAAGGGGAGGTGGGGTGGCTATGTTAATAAAGGAAGGAATCACTGTAATACAGAGAAATGATATTGGGACATGCATCATTAATAAAGGAAGGAATCACTGTAATACAGAGAAATGATATTGGGACAAAGCATCAAGATAATGAAACAGTTTGGGTGGAGATAAGGAATAATAAGGGAAAAAAAACATTAGTGGGCGTAGTATATAGGCCTCCTAATAGTTGCAACTCTGCTGGAAGAAGTATTAATCAGGAAATAGTCGGGGCATGTAATAAGGGAACAGCCATAATTATGGGGGATTTTAATTATCATATTAACTGGACAAATCAAATTGGGCAGAGCAGCCTTGAGGACGAGTTCATTGAGTGCATCAGGGATGGATTTCTTGAGCAGTATGTAACTGATCCTACAAGGGGGCAGGCAACCTTGGACCTGGTCCTGTGTAATGAGTCAGGATTAATTAATAATGTCCTAGTTAAGGATCCCCTTGGAACGAGCGACCACAACATGGTTGAATTCCATATCCAATTAGAGGGTGAGAAGGTTGATTCTCAAACAAGCGTACTGAGCTTGAATAAAGGAGACTATGATGGTATGAGAGCGGAATTGATTAAAGTGGACTGGGAAAATAGATTAAAGGGTAAGACGGTACATGAGCAGTGGTGTTCATTTAGGGAGTTATTTTACAACTTTCAAAATAAATATATTCCACTGAGGAAAAAAGGGTGTAAAAGAAATGACAGCCATCCGTGGCTAAGTAAAGAAATCAAGGATAGTATCCGACTAAAAACAAGGACATATAAGGTAGCCAAACTTAGTGGGAGGATAGAAGATTGGGAATTCTTCAAAAGACAGCAAAAAGTAACTAAAGGATTGATTAAGAAAGGGAAGTTAGATTATGAAAAGAAATTAGCAAAAAATATAAAAACAGATAGCAAGAGTTTCTATAGTTATATAAAAAGAAAAAGGGTGGCTAAGGCAAACGTAGGTCCCTTAGAGGATGAGACCGGGAAATTAATGGTGGGAAACATGGAGATGGCAAAAATGCTGAACAAATATTTTGTTTCAGTCTTTACAGTAGAGGACACTAAGAATATCCCAACACTGGACAAACAGGGGACTCTCGGGGGGGAGGAGCTAAATACGATTAAAATCACTCAGGAGATGGTACTCAGTAAAATAATGGGACTCAAGGCGGATAAATCCCCTGGACCTGATGGCTTCCATCCTAGGGTCTTGAGGGAAGTGGCAGTAGGGATTGTGGATGCTTTGGTGATAGTTTTCCAAAATTCCCTGGACTCAGGAGAGGTCCCGGCAGATTGGAAAACTGCTAATGTAACACCGTTATTTAAAAAGGGTAGTAGGCAGAAGGCTGGAAATTATAGGCCAGTTAGCTTAACATCTGTGGTGGGTAAAATTTTGGAGTCTATTATTAAGGAGACAGTAACGGAACATTTAGATAAGCATAATTTAATAGGACAAAGTCAGCATGGCTTTATGAAGGGGAAGTCATGTCTGACAAATTTGCTTGAGTTCTTTGAGGATATAACGTATAGGGTGGATAAAGGGGAACCAGTGGACATAGTGTATTTAGACTTCCAGAAGGCATTCGACAAGGTGCCACATAAAAGATTATTACTTAAGATAAAAAATCACGGGATTGGGGGTAATATTCTGGCATGGGTGGAGGATTGGTTATCGAACAGGAATCAGAGAGTTGGGATAAATGGTTCATTTTCGGACTGGCAACCAGTAACCAGTGGTGTTCCGCAGGGGTCGGTGCTAGGTCCCCAACTCTTTACAATCTATATTAACGATTTGGAGGAGGGGACCGAGTGCAACATATCAAAATTTGCAGATGATACAAAGATGGGAGGGAAAGTAGAGAGTGAGGAAGACATAAAAAACCTGCAAGGGGATATAGACAGGCTGGGTGAGTGGGCGGAGATTTGGCAGATGCAATATAATATTGGAAAATGTGAGGTTATGCACTTTGGCAGGAAAAATCAGAGAGCAAGTTATTTTCTTAATGGCGAGAGACTGGAAAGTACTGCAGTACAAAGGGATCTGGGGGTCCTCGTGCAAGAAAATCAAAAAGTTGGTATGCAGGTGCAGCAGGTGATCAAGAAAGCCAACGGAATGTTGGCTTTTATTGCTAGGGGGATAGAATATAAAAACAGGGAGGTATTGCTGCAGTTATATAAGGTATTGGTGAGACCGCACCTGGAATACTGCATACAGTTTTGGTCTCCATACTTAAGAAAAGACATACTTGCTCTCGAGGCAGTACAAAGAAGGTTCACTCGGTTAATCCCGGGGATGAGGGGACGGACATATGAGGAGAGGTTGAGTAGATTGGGACTCTACTCATTGGAGTTCAGAAGAATGAGAGGCGATCTTATTGAAACATATAAGATTGTGAAGGGTCTTGATCGGGTGGATGCGGTAAGGATGTTCCCAAAGATGGGTGAAACTAGAACTAGGGGGCATAATCTTAGAATAAGGGGCTGCTCTTTCAAAACTGAGATGAGGAGAAACTTCTTCACTCAGAGGGTGGTAGGTCTGTGGAATTTGCTGCCCCAGGAAGCTGTGGAAGCTGCATCATTAAATAAATTTAAAACAGAAATAGACAGTTTCCTAGAAGTAAAGGGAATTAGGGGTTATGGGGAGCGGGCAGGAAATTGGACATGAAGCTGAGTTCGGATCGGTCAATGCCCTGTGGGTGGCGGAGAGGGCCCAGGGGCTGTGTGGCCGGGTCCTGCTCCGACTTCTTGTGTTCTTTAGATTTGTGGTTGGGATCAGATCAGCCATGATCTTATTGAATGGCGGAGCAGGCTCGAGGGGCCGATTGGCCTACTCCTGCTCCAATTTCTTATGTTCTTATAAACTCAGTGTAGTGCTGAAGGAGTGTTGCTCTGTTGAAGGTCCCATCTTTCCTCTCGGGTGCACTTATAAGATCCCAGGGCACTATTCAAACAGTCGCGTGTCCCAATGCCCTGGCCAACATTTACCCCTTAACCAATACCACCAAATACAGATTAACTGGTTAACTGGTCATTTCACAATATAATTGTGGGTGAGGAAGGTCTTTTAGATCTTTTGATTTCTGCATCCAGATAGAACCTAACTCCGCCCTCCCATTGTAGCATCTAATTGTTTCTTAAATGATTCCAGGGTTTTTCTCTCCACTGCTGTATGAGAAAGTTTCTTGGTGTCAGCTGTGGCTCAGTAGGTCGCACCCTTGCCTCTGAGTCAGAAGCTCATGGGCTCAAGTCACGCTCCAGAGACTTGAACACATAGGCTGACACTCCAGTGCAGTACTGAGGGAGTGCTGCACTGTCGGAGGTGCTGTCTTTCAGATGAGCGGTTAAACGAGGCCCTGTCTGCCAATTCAGGTGGATGTAAAAGATCCATGTCACTACTTCGAAGAAGAGCAGGGGAGCTTTCTCTGGTGACCTGGCCAATATTTATCCCTCAACCAACATCACTAAAACAGATTATCTGGTCATTGTCTCATTGTGGGATCTTGCTGTGCGCAAATTGGTTGCCGCGTTGCCTACATTTCAACACTTCACTTCAAAAAGTACTTAATTGGCTGTAAGGCGCTTTGGGACATCCTGAGGTCGTGAAAGGTGCCATAGAAATGCAGATCTTTTTTATAGTTGGGCAGAGCTTACAGATATTTATCGGCCCTTCATCAGCCAGAAAATTCAAAGTTCAGATCTGAAGCCAGCGATCTAACCGTGGTGTCAATCCCGGGTCATACCATCACTTCCACAAGGGGATCACAGAGACACTAAAATGAGGGACTCACTGAAAAGATGTACACAGAACTCAAGGGGTATATCAGCAAAGTAAGCACACTTGTGCCATTTTAAAATTACACACTTTCAGTACACATGCACCATTTTAAGAAATGAATCGATTTGTGCCACTTAAGGTGCAGGGACCCTATTCAGTGTTTTATGTCTGGTGAATTGTCAGTGTGACCATTCTTATGTAGAACTGGCTGTGATGTTTGTAGGTGGGATTCCAGGAGTGCTGGTACGAGGGTTTCTATAAAATGTAATGGAGGATGTACAAAATTTCTTTACTGTGTCCACTTGAAGTATGTAGTGCAGGCCTGTCTCTGCTGGGTTGTAGTCTGTCTCTGCTGGGTTGTAGTCTAGTCCGTCTCTGCCGGGTTGTAGTCCGTCTCTGCCGGGTTGAAGTCCGTCTCTGGTGGTGGGAGTAATTTGAAATGATGAATTAAGATTATGGCACAAGAGGACTGATTTTAATAAATGGACATTCTTTGCAGCAGCACATATAGGGAAATTGCAGGCCACACTCCAAGACTTTCCATCCCACCAGGAGTGCAATTTTGTAGTTAGCCCTATGAGGCAGAGAACATATTACTGTGAGCGTGATTGTTCCCTGTAACGGTTCGGTAAGTATAGCTGAATTACAGCACCGATAGGTCTGTCTGACTGTCTGTCCATTTTATGCACTGTAGCATTATTGCTGCAGATAGCAGTGAATGTGCTAGGCCTGCTGTTATTATATAATGAAACTAGGGGTGTCCTTCGGATGCCAAAGCCTGGTCCCAGTGTGATTTATAGCCCTGGTGTTGTACACCATTTCAAAGTTCAGAATATGCTGCGTGACTTCAGTTAATCCAACCCACACGTCAATAATTGGCTTGGTGGTTTTAATTATTTGGGTGAGACCCAAAGATCTGGTTGTGTCAATCCTTAGAGTACATCATTTGGACATTAACCCCCTGTCTAAAGTATACCTTATACCCGGACTGTGAGTCAGCATAAAATAACGAGGGCTCCCAGATAGCAAAAGCTTTAATGGATTTAATTAATCCATACAGTTCCTTTCAATTCTCTTCATTGAAGAAAAGGGGTTGAGAAAGATTCTTGTTTGGGGACAGAGAAAAGCTAGGAAATCCATCTCTGATTTTCATTGTGGGACTTTCACGTAAAAACAATTCAGTGATATGGGTCTTTTGGTGGGGGTGGGAGACTGGGCTTTCCCCCATTGTTCCTCTCCACTGGCACCAGTAGCCCACCTGTACCTTGTCCAATTGGCTATTCTTCATGTAGGAGCCTAGGTAGTAGATTATTCAATGATGGAGCGGGGGCGCGTGCGGTCTTCGCAACAAGTCCTGTCCTCACCAATGTGCTGTAAGGCCGCCTTCATCTTGTGACTTGAGCACCTATGCACTTTCTGGCAGTGGTCTTCTTGATAGTGCTCGGGAGAGTGATGGCTGGCTGCTTTCTCCGTCCTCCTTAGCCGAGGAACACTGAGACCAAGAGTACAACCTTTAAATGCTGCCTTGGCTGAGATCAGTTATCTCAGCACAGACTGGGAATTGAACAGTCTTTATGGTTTCATTCTGCATTGGACGGTACCTTTGCCGAATTGACCAATGGGGGGAGCTACAATACTGCGCTTGGCGTGATTTATACCATGGCGTTGCATGCTTGCGAAAGAACGAGTAAAAGGTTTACTGAATATTTATTTAAGAAGACAGTGCCTGTTTCAATCTGTTGCTTGTGGTTGATTGAGGAATTTCTCGGTTTGTTGTGATTACAGTGAACTCTTTATGCTATGTGTGCTCCTACACATTCACAGGTAAAATCCAGCTCACAGTAAGTCCCAACCTATCTGGGAGTGTGACAGATCACCAACCTCTCCGATGTTGTCACCAACCCTCCGACTACACCGTTGGGAGAAAAGGGCAGGTCATTTGGGATTTCCTGGATCGCCTCTGAAGATGTAGAAGAATTGAGAGGTTTCAATGGACCAGAAGAGTGAGGCTCAAGAATCTATGAACTCACTCTGAACCCTGTGCTGACGTTATCCCCTTGAGCACCATGGGGGGAAATTCATCACTTGACGCTCCAAATGGGGAGCAGTGTTAGCAGGGAATGCATGCTGGGAAATTGCTGGCACTCAGCCCCTAATTCTTCTGCTCATTCATTTTGATAATGAGCTGGCACAGGCCACTTCCCCAAGGGGTGTTCCCTGCAAGCACCACTGGCAACGCGAGATAGCGGGACATCCCTTCGGACTCTCCGGAAATATATTCAAGAGTTAACCGAGCACTAAAGCCATTTAATGAGCAGTCAATTGGTAACTGGGAAGCCACTGCGGAGAGAACAAGGATCAGTGGAAACCTGGGCACAATGCCACATGAGATGATTGGCAGCTATGAAGTGGCGTGATTTGCAGTTAGCAATTAGTGAGTTTTATTTATGAAAATTGTACCAGGGGCTAAATTATGTATTGGTGCATTGCTGTGTGGACATCAGCTAGTGTGCACAAGCCACTGTGGATACAGGCAGACGGTGCGTTATTGTCTATTAACTGGTTCAGTCAGTACAATGCTTAATCATTAGCAATGTGCAGCTAGCGATTGAAGGGGTCATGAGGGTCATACGCATCAGGGAGCAAAGTATAGGACACACAAGATATGCTGTTACTAATGATTCAAATCCAGAGGGGAGGAGTAGAGGGGGAAGAGAGGAAGAGTGTGTTTGCGTGTTTGCAAGGAGGGTGCTGAAGGAAACCTTCAAATGCCGCACTAACAAGCAGTGGGCTGGAGGCAGTATCAGAGCATGTTACATGGAGAAGATTGCAGTGGGCTGGAGGCAGTATCAGAGCATGTTACATGGAGAAGATTGCAGTGGGCTGGAGGCAGTATCAGAGCATGTTACATGGAGAAGATTGCAGTGGGCTGGAGGCAGTATCAGAGCATGTTACATGGAGAAGATTGCAGTGGGCTGGAGGCAGTATCAGAGCATGTTACATGGAGAAGATTGCAGTGGGCTGGGTAGCTGAGAGTCAGGACTCTTGACCCCTTCCCAAACTACTTGGAACACCTAGATCTGTGTAAAGGATAATCTGAATTCTTCACTGAGATTCGTGACCGCGCCCTGCGTAAAAAATAAAAATAAACTCTCACGGTGCATGAGCAGTTTCTGCAGGCCGTAGATTGGATGTGAGGGAAAGCGAGATCAGAGCGTGTGGCTAACCCACCCTACATCAGAGAAAAACATTTTAAAATATTCATTCTCGGGATGTGGGCGCAGCTGGCGAGGCTGGCATTTATTGCCCATCCCTAATTGCCCTTGAGAAGGTGGTGGTGAGCCGCCTTCTTAAACCACCGCAGTCCATATGGTGAAGGTTCTCCCACTGTGGTGTTAGGTAGGAAGTTCCAGATTTTGAGCCAGTGACAATGAAGGAACGGCGATATATGTCCAAGTCGGGATGGTGTGTGACTTGGAGGTGGTGGTGTTCCCATGCACCTGCTGCCCTTGTCCTTCTCGCAGGTTTGGGAGACCACAGTGAACTCTCTCAGCTTGGATCTACAGCTCCTAGGCACACCCCTAACACACAATGGTCACTTCTGCGCCTCTGGCAGTATTTTCACCATCATTTCACCAAAAGTGTAACAGTGCACAAGGCTGGGTTGTAGGTATTTTCACCAGAATCTCCGTGAAGAGTAAGGGTGGGTATGTGGAATTTTTATTCCTTTGCTTACAACTCTATCACTGGTGGCTGGTGAGAAGTGATGAATTAAGACTATCACATAAGGGAGTTTAACTGCCTCAATTTCCAGTGTACTAGTCATCACATTCACATTAAATGTCTTTGCATTAAAACAGCACATACAAGAGTTTTACACAAATGCATCAAAGCACTGGAGGGAATTACAGCCCAACAGTGTTAATGTAACAGTGTCAGCTGTGGCTCAGTGGTAGCACTCTCATCTCTGAGTCAGAAGGTTGTGGGCTCAAGTCCCACCCCAGAGACTTGAGCACAAAATCCAGGCTCACACTCCAGTCGGAGGTACTGCCTTTCGGATTATTTGTAAAATTGAGACCCTATGAAGTGGATATAAAAGATCCCATGGCACTATTTCAAAGAAGAGCAGGGGAGTTCTCCCCAGTGTCCTGGCCAATATTTATCCCTTCAATAAAACAGATTATCTGGTCATTGTCACATTGCTGTTTGTGGGACCTTGCTGTGCATAAATTGCCTACACTTCAAAAGTATTTAATTGGCTGTAAAGTGCTTTGGGACATTCTGAGGTCACGAAAGGCACTATATTAAATGCAAGTTAGTTCTTTCTTAACATTAAAGTCGACCAACTTTGGGGATTATTGGTACCAGTACACCAGGCAAGTTCGCTGACAATACTGTCTGGTGTGCCCTGCAATCCCTTCCCCCACGCCTGTAATCCAAGAAAAGATTTGATCATTTGAGGAAGAGCAGGTGGACAGATCAACCCAACACCTAAAATGATTGCACCTTTAATAGAGTCCCCTGCCCAAAGAGAACAATTCAAAAAAAAGGTAAGTTTTAATTCAAATCAAAAAAAAAGTGCGAGGAAACATGTCCAGTAAACAATATTTGACATTCAGTAGATACAAATCAATTGTTTGTTCCAGTTTTCATTGACTTCGGAAATCTCCAAGGTCTTTTTGGATCTGGATCCTGTTGAAGGCGGTGAGCCTAGAAGTGTTCGACCCGGGTGTGGTACCAAGGCACAGCTGAGAGGAACGCCCTCAGTTCCATTATTGCACTACTCAGTAATTAGGCCCAAGTCTCCCGTTGCTAAAGATTTATAATGATTTCATCTTCCTGCTCTTCGTCATGTAAGGGGTCCGCTATCTCATTTGTTGGGGTCTCCTCGCTTCTGTCTTCCATCAAACTCAGAGGAGCCATCACATAACGATAGTCAGCAGTACCTGAAACAGCCGAGGCCTCCATGTTGTCTGGACTTTGTCCGTCCATTTCCCAACAGGCCGTGCTGCGGCCTTGCTCGCACTCAGAAGCCGCCGCCCCTTCCCGTAGGTTCATGTAGAATTGCTGGTGTTTCTCTGTGACTGGAGAGAGGCCCAGTAAGAGGCTTTCCAGCGATCCCCTCAAAGATTCAAAGGTGGGCCTGAGCTTGGGGTCAATGTGCCAACATCTGTACATGAGCTCGTACCTGTCTCAACACAAAAACGTTAAGAGCTTTTATTAACAGACAATAGGAAGTATTGCTCAGCTGTGGGAAGATGATTCCATTCATGTCTCTTCTCAACATCTTCAAGGTTACAAAGGAAGGAACAGGAGTAGGCCATTCAGCCCCATGAGCCTGTTCCACCATTCAATTCGATCATGGCTGATCTGTATCTTAACTCCATCTACCCGCCTTGGTTCCTTAACCCTTAATACCCTTGCCTAACAAAAATCTATTAATCTCAGTTTTGAAATGTTCAATTGACCCCCAGCCTCAACAGCTTTTTGGGGGAAGAGTTCCAGATTTCCACTACCCTTTGTGTGAAGAAGTGCTTCCTGACATCACCCCTGAACGGCCCAGCTCTAATTTTAAGGTTATGCCCCCTTGTTCTGGACTCCCCCAGCGGAGGTAATAATTTCTCTCTATCTACCCTATCAAATCCATTAATCATCTTAAACACCTCAATTAGATCACCCCTTAATCCTCTATACTCAAGGGAATATGATCTATGCAATTAGGTTCAAATGTCAAACTGTATCTTTGGGCACTGGCACTTCAGCAAAGGACTTTATCAGGGAGATTGGTTGGTGCAAGTCTATGACCTGGGTTTCGATCCAACCCGGGCTGGTGAGATGAAAGGTTCCTCTCTCTGTCAGTGTAACACTTCGCTGTGTTATCAGTGTGGGACGTCAGACCTCAGTTTCCAGTAGTTGGGCCCACAGCGCAAAATCTGATGATCTAATTCAGAGAACTAGGGCATGGAAAATGTCACACTGGTGCATGAGAGAGTTCTAGTGCAAGGCTGAGACTGAGGCAGAGCTTTATTCTACAGTTAAAGCGTTATTTGTTAAGAAAGGTTGCTCGCACCGTTGATTATGGAAATCTGACCCTGCATTGGTTGGCCCTGTCTATTCTTGACTGCACGCCTGCAACCTTTAAACCCAGGACTCAGCAGCAGCGTAGCTAGTGACGAGGGAGAGCAACAGCAAGCCCAATGGAGCTGGCACCAGAGCTGCTTTCACAAGATATATCGGCCTCCTGTAATAAATTAACCCAGTCCCCACTACAGCAAATTCTTCTATTACGGTCCCCCCTGTCGAAAGAAACACTCTCACATTCAACGAAATAATGTCACCTCCACCCCACCACCCCCCCACCCCGCCCCCGAAATAAATTCAACGCTAACCAAACCCAAACCCGGCCCTCAACTCAAACTGTAACCAGCACCGCTGACCTCTAACACAACAACAGCTTGCATTTATATAGCGCCTTTAACATAGGAGAACATCCCAAGGCGCTTCACAGGAGTATAATCAAACAAAAAAATTGACACCGAGCCACATAAGGAGATATTAGGGCACGTGACAAAAAGCTTGGTCAAAGTGGTAGGTTTTAAGGAGCGTCTTAAAGCAGGAGAGAGAGGTAGAGTGGTTTAAGAAGGGAATTCCAGATCTTAGGGTCTGGGCAGCGGAAGGCACGACCGCCAATGGGGTGGATAAACAGGAGGCAAGAATTGGAGGAGCACAGAGCTCTCGGAGGGTTGTAGGGCTGGAGGAGGTTACAGAGATTGGGAGGGGCGAGGTCACGGAGGAATTTGAACACAAGGATGAGAATTTTTAAAATCGAGGCGTTCCCGGACTGGGAGCCAATGTAGGTCAGCGAGCACAGGGGTGATGGGTGAACGGGACTTGGTGCGAGTTAGGAACTCAGGACGATTTTATTCCAAAGGATAATTTCTGCGATTTCACCCATTACTTACAGTTCATCAGTGCAGTGTGGAGGCTGCTTCAGCCTCTGCCCACGTATGAGGTAGTCAAAGATCTCGGCATTCTCAACACCTGGGTACGGGGTTTGACCTCTTGCTGCTATTTCCCACATGGTGACCCCAAACGACCACTAGAAGCAGAGTAACTTAAGTGTGAATGCACAATTACAGATAGAAAAGATGTACTCTCGACACACTGGCACATTCAAATGTACCCCGGTACGCTCCTAATGCCTGGTGGGAGCCTAGCAACGGCTGCAATGTCAATAGGAGCCTTGGGGCAAATGGAAGTCCCCATGCAGCACACGCATATCCTGTTTCCACTCTACCACCGCCCTTAGTACCTCACATAATTCACTCCTCTCTCAGCACCTTAATCTTTGGAATTCTCTACCTCAGAGGGCTGTGGATGCTCAGTCGTTGAGTATATTAAAGACCGAAATCGATAGATTTTTGGAATCTAGGGATATGGGATCGGGCGGGAAAGTGGAGTTGAGGTCAAAGATCAGCCATGAGCTTATTGAACGGCAGAACAGACTCGAGGGGCCAAATGGCCTACTCCTGCTCCTATTTCTTATGTTTAACACACAGACTTGGGCCTCGGTTTTTACGGGGTTGGGGGGGGGGTGGGTGCTGGGGAGGAAGGGTGCGGGGGAGCCTGGTAGCGGGTGAAGAACCCGGCGAGGTCGGGGGTTGTGGAGGCCCTGCCGATCTTAACGACAGGACCTCATTTGAATAAATATTTGCAGAGTCCTGCTCGCCACCCGGCCAAATTGACAGCCTGGCCGGTGGGCGGGAGTGGCAGGAGGCCGCAGTGGGGGACCCATGGGAACGGACCCCTGCAGTCAGTGGGGAGGGAGTGGTCTGGCTGCGATCAGGAGGGTGGGTGCCCAGGGAGCCCAAGGCTTCCCCTGTGAGGCCTGGAGAAGCACTCACAAGAGCAGGTTAAGTTTGGAACACGGTGGGATAAGAGCAGGTGTGACTGGCCTCATTTTAACTCTCCCCCCACCCCATTTTAGCCAGGTGGGGGCAATAAAAATCGGGGAGTCAGGAGATAACTGGAGCTTCATCAGGAAGCAATACCTGGTACAACCTCTGAAGGCACCGAGCCCTCTCCGTATAATGCCTCTCATCACCTCACCGATTTCCTTTAACGTCCAGTCCTCAGGGATGCCAAGAACATAATGCATCTTTCATTGGTCTCTAGCGCTGAGATCGCTGACAGGACCACATGCAATATTTTTTTTTAATTCATTCTCGGGATGTGGGTGTCACTGACAAGGCCGGCATCCATTGCCCCTCCGGGATCGGCCTAAGAAGGAGGCGGTGGTGTTGAGCCTTCTTCTGCAACTAAAGCTGCCTGATACAACTGAGGGGCTCGCTAGGCTACTTCAGAGTCAATCACATGTGGGACTTGAGCCACAAGGACAGAAGGTTTCCTTCCCTAAAGGATATTAGTGAACCAGTTGGGTTTTTATGATAATCCAACAGTTTTTCAGTTATTTTTACTGATACCAGTTTATTTATTTCCAGATTTTTAAAACTGAATTAAAATTCACAAACTGCCTTGTTGAGATTTGAACTCACGTTCTCTGGATTATTAGTCCAGTAACAGAACCACTACGCTACCTGTGTTCCTGTTTAAACAGGACAGGCGCCTCCTGCATTGGGGAAAGACAGTCACCAAGTCTTCATGTGGTCTCTTCCACGTCCTCCACCTGTTGCGTCATGAGGCATCAGAAAGCCCAAAGTAAACACTCCCTCTGTTGTCAGCCGTGGCTCAGTGAGTCGCACTCTTGACTGTGAGTCAGAAGGTCATGGGTTCATCGTCCCACTCCAGAGACTTGAGCACAAAATCTAGGCTGACACTCCCAGTGGAGTGCTGCGCTGTCAGAGGTGCTGTCTTTTGTATGAGACATTAAACCTAGGCCCCGTCTGCCCTCTCAGGTGGACGTAAATGATCCCATGATACTATTTCAAAGAGCAGGGGAGTTCTCCCCGGTGACCTGGTCAATATTTATCCCTCAATCAACATCACTGAAACAGATTATCTGGTCATTATCTCATTGCTGTTTGTGGGAGCTTGCTGTGCGCAAATTGGCTGCCATGTTTCCTACAACAGTGCCTGCACTTCAAAAAGTACTTCATTGGCTGTATAGTGTTTTGTGACGTCCTGAGGTCATGAAAGGTGCTATATAAATACAAGTTCTTTCTGTTGGCCGTGAGCCTCTGGTCTGCTATGTGTCGTCTTTAGCATGTTTTGCGCAATGATGGTGCGAGGTTAACCTCGTGACCTGTCTCAGGTGTTAGCCTTATTGTTCACCTGGGATGTCCTTTGCCATGGAGCCCGACCTCACAACATGTTCAGGAGTTGTGGATTCGCCAGTCTTAAAAGAAGCTTAACTTTAAAAACCTTGTACACATAATATACATAGAAGTATATCTATCCACAGATATAAACATTACATCTTGTGTCCATCACATTTCATATCAGAGACCTTATATAAAATAGCAACAAGTCACACAGGAATCGATAGAAACTTCTATCATCAATAGTAATTACTTCCAGACTTGCCTAATTAGAGCAGTGACCTTAAAAGGGGCAAGCCAGGTTAACAGCTAAAGGTCACGACCATGCTTCAGAGCTAATGAGCAATGCTACAAGAGATAACTAAACACATATATACGTGCATGGACTTTGTACATACCACGTCACTGTGAACTGTGTACACGTTATCTGCCAAACTCTCCAACGCAATCCATTTGACGGGCAGCTTGCTCGTGCTGCCTTGTCTATAGTAGTCACCGCTGTACAGCTTCCGAGACAAGCCAAAGTCTGCCACGCAAACGTGCATATCTTGGTCCAGCCTGGAGAAAAAAAAAGATTTGAAGTGACATTAATGAGTTCACGATGACCTTCTGGCTGGTTTTAAGAAGCTCAACACTCCCACAACACAGGTAGGAACAGGAGGAGGCCATTCAGCCCCTTGAGCCTGTTCTACCATTCAATTAGATCATGGTTGATCTGTATCTTAACTCCATTTACCCGCCTTGGTTCCTTAACCCTTAATACCCTTACTTAACAAGAATCCATCAATCTCAGTTTTGAAATGTTCAATTGACCCCCAGCCTCAACAGCTTTTTGGGGGAGAGAGTTCCAGATTTCCACTACCCTTTGTGTGAAGAAATGCTTCCTGACATCACCCCTGAACGGCCTAGCTCTAATTTTAAGGTTATGCCCCCTTTGTTCTGGACTCTCCCATCAGAGGAAATAGTTTCTCCCTATATACCCTATCAAATCCTTTAATTATCTTAAATACCTCAATTAGATCATCTCTTAATCTTCGATATTCAAGGGAATATAAATCTAGTCAATGCAACATGTCCTCATAATTTAACCCTTTCAGCCGAGGTATCATTCTGGTGAATCTGTGCTGCACCCACTCCAAGGCCAAAATATCATTCCTGAGGTGTGGTGCCCAGAACTGAACGCAGTTCTCCAGATGGGGTCTCACCAGAGCTCTCTGTACAGCTGTAACATAACTTCCAACCCTTTGCATTTCAACCCTCTTGAGATAAAGGCCAACATTCCATTTGCCTTTTAAATTATTTTTTATACATGTCATAGAATCATAGAATCTTACAGCACAGAAGGAGGCCATTCAACCCATCATGCCTGTGCTGGCTCTTTGAAAGACCTGTCCAATTTAGTCCCACATCCCGGCTTTTTCCCCATAACCCTGCAAATTAGTCCTCTTCAAGTACATGTCCAATTACCTTTTGCAAGTTCCGATGAAATCTGCTCCCACCACCCTTTCAGGTAGTGCGTTCCAGATCTTAACAACTCTCTGTGTGAAAAAATTCTCCTCATTTCCCCTCTAGTTCTTTTGCCAATTATTTTAAATCTATGACCTCTGGTTACCGACCCACTTGCCAGAGGAAACAGGTCCTCCCGATTTGCTCTATCACAACCCCATGTCATTTTGAACCCCTCGATTAGTCTCCCCTTAACCTTCTCTGCTCTAAGGAGAACAATCCCAGTTTCTCCAATCTCTCCACATAACTGAAGTCCCTCATCCCTGGTATCATCCTGGTAAACCTCCTCTGTACCCTCTCAAAGGCCTTGACATCCTTCCTAAAATGAGGTGCTCAGAATTGTACACAATACTCCAGCTGAAGCCTAACCAGTGATTTCTAAAGGTTTAGAATGACGTCCTTGTTTCCTTCAATGCCCTTATTTACAAAGCCAAGTATCCCATGCGCTTTCTTAACCACTTTATCAACTTGACCTGCCACCTTCAATGATTTGTGAACATGCACCCCCAGGTCCCTCTGCTCTTGTACCCCCCTCAAAATATTACCATTTAAATTATACGGCCTCTCCATGTTGTTCCTCCCAAAGTGCATCACTTCATACTTATCTGCATTAAATTGCATCAACCTGTGTCTGTCCAATTCACCAGTCTGTCAATGTCCTCCTGAAGTCTGCTACTATCCTCCTCACTATTTACTACATTGCTAAGTTTTGTATCAACCGCAAACTTTGAAATTATACTCCCTATTCCCAAGTCCAGGTCATTTATATATAACAAGAAAAGCAATGGTCCTAATACCGACCCCTGGGGGACCCCACTGCAAACTTCTCTCCAGTCAGAAAAACATCCGTTCACCACTACTCTCTGCCTCCTACCCCATAGCCAATTATGTACCCAAGTTACCATCGTTCCTTTAATCCCATGTGCTTCTATTTTCCGAATAAGTCTGTTATGTGGTATTTTATCAAATGAAGTCTATATTTTTTTTTATTCGTTCATGGGATGAGGGCGTCGCTGGCAAGGCCGGCATTTATTGCCCATCCCTAATTGCCCTTGAGAAGGTGGTGGTGAGCCGCCTTCTTGAACCGCTACAGTCCATGTGGTGAAGGTTCTCCCACAGTGCTGTTAGGAAGGGAGTTCCAGGATTTTGACCCAGCGACGATGAAGGAACGGCGATATATTTCCAAGGCGGGATGGTGTGTGACTTGGAGGGGAACGTGCAGGTGGTGTTGTTCCTATGTGCCTGCTGCCCTTGTCCTTCTAGGTGGTAGAGGTCGCGGTTTGGGAGGTGCTGTCGAAGAAGCCTTGGCGAGTTGCTGCAGTGCATCCTGTGGATGGTACACACTGCAGCCACTGTGGTGAAGGGAGTGAATGTTTAGAATAGAACATCTACTGCATTACCTTCATCAACCCTTTCTGATACTTCATTAAAGAACTCAATCAGGTTAGTCAGACATGATGTGCCTTTAACAAATCAGTGCTGGCTGTCCTTATTAATCCATGCTTCTCCATGTGAGAATTAATTTTGTCCTTGACAGTGGTCTCTGGTAGTTTTCCCACCACTGACATTAGGACTGGCCTGTAATTACTAGGTTTATTCCTCCTCTCTTTTTGAACAGGGGTGTAACATTTGCAATCCTCCAGCCCTCTTGCACCACTCCCATATCCAAGGAGGATTGAAAGATTGTGGTCAGAGCTTCTGCTATCTCCACCCTTGCTTCCCTCAGCAATCTAGGATGTATCCCATCTGGACCGGGTGACTTGTTAACTTTGAGTGATGCCAACCTATTTAGCACCTCCTTTCTATCTATTTTTATCTTATCCAATCTCTCTACTCCCTCCTCCTCTACTGCAACATTAACTTTATCCTCTTCTTTTGTGAAGACAGATGCAAAGTCATGCCCTCTGCCTCCACAAGGTTTCCTTCTTTGACCCGAATCGGCCCTACCATTTCTTGAACTAACCTTTTTCTTTTTATATGTTTATAAAAGATTCTTTGGTTCCCTTGTATGTTTCCTGCTAATCTTTTCTCATATTCTCTCTTTGCCATTCTTCTATCCTTTCAATTTCCCCCTGTACTCTCTGTATTCTGCCTGGTTTCCTACTGTATTCTGTACCTGACATTTCTCATAAACCTCCTTTTTCTGTTTTATTTTAACCTCTATTTCCTTTGTCATCCAGGGAGCTTTAGCTATGGATGCCCTATCTTTCCTTCTTGTGGGAATATGCTTGGTTTGTACCCGAACTATCTCCACCTTGAAGGCCTGTCATTGCTCATTTACTGTTTTCTTGGCTAATCTTTGTTTCCAGTCCACCTGTGCTCGATCCCTTCTCAAATCACTGAAATTGGCTCTCCTCCAGTTGGGTATTTTCATCTTTGATTTTTCTTTGTCCCTTTCCATAACTACTTTAAACCTAATTATATTATGATCACTATTACCAAGATGTTCGCGCATTGAAACACACTCCACTTCATTCCCCAGAACTAGATCCAGCATTGCTTCCTTCCTCATTGGGCTCGAAACATACTGATTAAGAAAGTTCTCCTGTACACATTTTAGGAATTCTTCACCCTCCTTGCCCTTTACTCTGTTTTTTCTCCAGTCTATATTAGGGTAATTGAAATCCCCTAAAATTACTGCTCTATTATTTTTATATTTCTCTGAAATTTGCCTACAGATTTACTCCTCTATCTCCTTCTCACTATTTGGGGGTCTGTAGTAAACACCCAGCAATGTAACAGCTCCTTTAATGTTCCTTAACTCCAACCAAATCGATTCAGTCTTTGAACCCCCTGGTATATCGTCCCTCTATAGAACTGTAATATTATCCTTGATCAATATTGCCACCCCCCTGTCTTTTTTCCTTCCCTATCCCTTCTGAATACATTGTAGACAGGAATGTTTAGTTCATCTTTAAGCCAGGTCTCCGTTGTAGCCAGTGTTTCAACTCATCAACCTTATTTGTAACACTTCTCGCATTAATACACATGCATTCCAACACCATGCTAGTCTGCTTTGCTTATTTTCTCCACCTAATTTCTGCTCTTTCTACACTATTCTTTATTCTATTGTTGTTTGCCCCTCCTCGTTTTCTAAGCACCTTGTCTCTCCTCCCTGCTGCTACGTCCTGGTCCCCCTTCCCCTGCCAAATCCCTATTTCATTCTTTCCTCCTCTTGATTGTCACCCCTTTTCTCACCTAGTAGCACGGTGCCCATAATCAGAAAGGGCAATAAAGCTGACACAGGCAACTACCATTAGTCTTATCATTAGTCATTATATTAGGAGTAATCTTGTACAATAATAATCGGGTCAGAAAGGGAAGATCCTGACTGACCAACCTTCTTGACTTATTTAAGAAAGACTTGAAAGAAAGACTTGCATTTATATAGCTCCTGTTCTCGACCTCAGGATGTCCCAAAGCGCTTTACAGCCAATTAAGTACTTTTGAAGTGTAATCACTGTGGCAACATAAGAAATGCAGCAGCCAATTTGCACACAGCAAGGTCCCAAAAACACCAATGACCAGATAATCTACTTTTAGAGATGTTGGTTTGAGGGATAAATATTGCCCAGGACACCGTGGAGAACTCCCCTGCTCTTCTTCGAAATAGTGCCATGGGACCTGAGAGGGCAGACGGGGCCTCGGCTTAAAGTCTTATCCAAAAGACGGCACCTCCGACAGTGCAGCACTCCCTCAGTACTGCACCGAAGTGTCAGCCTGGATTATGCGCTCAAGTCTCTGGAGTGGGAGTTGAACCCACAACCTTCTGACTCAGAAGCGAGAGAGCTACAACACCTGAAGTAAATAGTGGAAATCTCTATGGCAGAGTGTACCATGGATGCCCTTTGCATCCAGACTTCCGAAAAGGATTTCACCACGTTTTACATAGAGGGCTACTGGTTAAGCTCAAAGCTTGGCCAACTTTGGATATGAAATGTCAAGCATTATCCTTTCCTGTTCCCCTCTGCCAAAATGGCTCATTGCTCCAGGAGCATCCTGGCTCATGGACTTTTTTGTCACTAAGATTGAGACCATCCATTCAACTGCCTCTGCTGCTTCCCTCCTTTCCCCTTGCCCACCAACTAAGCTTCTCCCAAGGTTTCCCCTTGCCCTAGCCCTGAACCCACAACTTTCTCTAGTTTCTCTGCTATCGCTCCTCTCCCAGCTCAGCTTGACCATGAGTCCCACCTCCTGCTCCCTCAATCCTATTCCCACTAAACTACTGACCACCCAACTTCCCTTCCTGGCCCCCATGTTAGCTGATAATGTTGACGGTTCCCTCTCCCCAGGTACTGTCCCCCTCCCATTCAAATCTGTCCTCATCACCTCCCTCCTCAAAAATCCCACCCTTGACCCCTCTATCCTCGCAAAGTACCACACTATCTCCAACCCCCTTTCCTCTCCAAAGTCGATTTTAAAATTCTCATCCTTGTTTTCAAATCCCCCCGTGGCCTCGCCCCTCTCAATCTCTGTAACGTCCTTCAGCCCTACAGCCCTCCGAGAACTCTGCGCTCCTCCAATTCTGGCCTCTTGTGCATCCCCCACTCACTTCTCCCCACCATTGGCGACTGTGTCTAAGCCGTAAGCTCTGGAATTTCTTCCCAAAACCTCTCCGCCTCTCTACCGCTCTCTCCCCGTTTTAGTCCCTCCTTAACACCTACCTCTTTGACCAAGCTTTTAGTCACCCCTCCCCCCTAATATCTCCTTCCTTGGCTCGGTGTCAATTTTTGTTTGATAATCGCTCCTGTGAAGCGCCTTGGGACGTTTTACTACGTTACAGGCGCTGTTTAATGCGAGGTGTTCTTGTTGAAAGTGGCGGAAGGTTAGAAAGTAAGAGGTACACATTAGAGGAGTTATACTGAGGGTGGGGGAGAGGGAATGCTGAGTCGGGTGCCCCAGAGCTACCTACTGCTTCCAATTTACATCAGCGACTCGGAACTGATTGCTAATCGGCTGACTTTGCATAGGATGCCAAACTGGGAGGACCAGTTGGTTCTGAGGAGACAGCTAACGAGGTACAAAACGAGTTGGAGGAAATAGGTCTAATTGTACGAGTTTTCACTGCACAGTTGGAGGTAGGCAGCAGGTCATAGTGCAAATTCAAGCACTTGTTGCCTGTGATTTTCCTACCATGATGCCATCACATTATCCAACCAGCGAGCACCTGAATCACCAGCCGATGAGGCTCCCTGCCGTAAATTCGGACATATAAAATTGCCTCTTATATATCATTGGGCCTAACAATGGCAGATTACATTTAACACATATTCTTCACCTAGGAAGAAAAAAATGGGTAAGATATAAACTCCACGAATGGTGTCAGAATGAAATAGAAAGAGGTCTGAGCAGATTCAACGCTCAATACGTCCAAACATCATGGAGCAGCAATCAACAAAGCAAAGAGAATGCTGCAATGTAATGGGGTGTTGGAGGCCTTTAGGGGGGGAATTGGAGACAGCAGACTTATGGTAGAGTATTGGAGGTCAATAGTCAGCAGCCCTAAGGCAGGATACAAGGGAGGGGGTGAGGGGCAGCAGGCAGGGCATGAAGAGTGCTCTGGGGACACTTAAGGCAGGGTATGGAGGGGGTGTGGGGGGAGGTTGAGAGGAGTTGCAGAGTATGTGGGGGTAATATGGAAGCAAGAACCTTAAGACAATATATAGACAGGACTGCAGCAACCAACTAGAAACCGGTGAGACTCGCCTATTTTGGCGGATTGGGATATCAGTACCTTGATACTCAAACCATCTCTACAAGTGGAGATGCCGGTGATGGACTGGGGTTGACAATTGTAAACAATTTTACAACACCAAGTTATAACATTTGCCTGAGGAAGGAGAAAATCTCCGAAAGCTTGTGAATTTAAAATAAAATTGCTGGACTATAACTTGGTGTTGTAAAATTGTTTACAAATCTCTACAAGGTCATCATGTCAGCAACTGGGGGTGTGGTTAGTTCACCCGTGTACTGCACGCCCCGCACATGCTCACTTACATGCAGTTGCGTGTAGCCAGGTCCCTGTGGATAAAGTTCTTGCTGCTCAAATACTCCATCCCCTTGACAATGTCAATCATAAAGTTCAACAGGGTCTGTACTGGAAGGTCCTGAAAGAGAGAGAGAGAGAGACAATATCACCAACTAGGGAAAAGAGAGACACACACTATCCAGCTACGGCATGGGGGGGGGGGAGAGAGACAGGGGTAGAATATCACCAACTGGGGAAGAGAGGGGCACACTATCCAGCTAGGGCATGGGGCGGGGGGGGAAAGAGAGACATGGGGATAGATTAACACCAACTGGGAGGACAGAAAGAGACACACACACACACACACACACACCATCCAACCAGGGCATGGAGACGAGACATAGACAAACATCCCAAGGTGCTGCAGACAAGTGTAATTGATAAAAACTGAACACTAAGCCAAAGAAGGAGATATTGAGAAGGGTGAACAAAAACAGTCAAAGGGTTTTAATCAGGGTGTTAATGGAAAAGAGGGAGGTGGGAGGCGGAGGAAATTCCAGAGCCTATGGCCTAGGTGGCTAAAGTCACAGCTGCTAATGATGGAGGGAAGTGAGGGAGGTGCATTAGAGTAACAGAGAGCGTGGGGTGGGGGTTGTAGGGCTGGAGGAGGTTACACAGATAGGGAGGGGCAAGGCCATGATACAAGGAGGATAATTTTAAATTTGTGTTGCGGGACCAGGAGCCAATGTAGGTCAGCGAGCACAGGAGTGGTGGGTTAGTGGAGTTAGGAAATGGGCAGCAGAGTTTTGGATGAGCTGAAGTTTGTGGAGCGTGGAAGATGGGAGGCCGGCCAGGAGAGCATTGGAACAGTCACCTAGGGGTAACAAAGGCACGGATGAGGGTTTCAGCAGCAGATGAGCTGAGGCAGCAACGGAAACTGCCGATGTTATGGAGATATGATCTCGGAGGACACACGGGGAAGATGAGAAAGAAACTAAGAGATAGGCAGGTTCAGGACTAGGGCATGGGGGAGCATGGGTGGAGGTTTGGGTTGGAGCAAAGATGGGGGCCATACCAAGGGGAAGGGGGGAAGCGTTTGTGCCTCATAGACTTGAAGAATCAAATTGGGGGCCATACCAAGGGGAGTGACCTAGATGGAAGACAAGGGCGTCATAGGTGGAGGTTATAGGGTAGTTGAGCAAATCGACAGCTGCAGAGGTATCATGGTAAATGAAGGGCCAACGGCTAGATATTTGGGAGTTTGAAAGAGAGAGAGACACTCATGTCTCCAACCAGGGCAGAAAAGGAGAGAGAAAATAAGAGAGACACAATATGAACTAGGGCACAGAAGAAGACCCACATGCAGACATTAAGAACTACATCATAGAAAGAAAGTGAGAGAAAGAAAAAAGTACCATCCAAGACACAAAGTAGAGAGTGAGAAAGAGAGAGAGCAACAATCAAAACAGGTAGAGAGACAGAAAAAGAAAAAAGTCACGAAAAAGAGAGGAGGGGAGCAAGAGAGAGATGATCAACTAGGGCACAAAGAGAGAGAGAAAGAAACATATATCACCAACTAGGGCACGGATAAATGTGTGTCACCAAAAGCAATGACCTGAATTAACTGTGACAGCTGGATTAAAACAAGACTCTGTGCCAAACTTTGACTTCCAAATAATTCAGTTCCTTATCATAGTCTAATGATAGAGACGAAAGGCACAGGGGGCGAAATTGGTCTTCGCCAGTCACATGAAATGGGCTCGGAGCCAATCAGTTTTACCCAATTCTCGGACTGCTGATTCGCTACGAGCCCGTTTTGCACGAAGGCCAATTTCACCCCACAATGTCTTCATGAAAACTATGTTTGGCAGATGAGAGGAGCCTCTTAAACCAGACTTGATATTGTGACACGTAGGAACAGGAGCGGGCCATTCAGCCCCTCGAGCCTGTTCCACCATTCAATGATCATGGCTGACCTGTGTCCTAACTCCATATACCCACCTGAGCCCCATATCCCTTAATACCTTTGGTTAACAAAAATCTATCAATCGCAGATTTAAAATTAACAATTGAACCAGCACCAACTGCCGTTTGTGAAACAGACTTCCAAGCTTCTACCACCCGTTCCATGTAGAAATGTTTCCTAACTTCACTCCTGAAAGTCCTGCCTCTAATTTTTAGACTATGGCCCCATGTCCTGGACTCCTCAACCTCCCTATCTAACCTATCAGTTCCCCTTAATATCTTGAAAATTTCAATCAAATCATCACTTAATCTTCTAAATTCCAGGGAATACAACCCTAGTTTATGTAATCGCTCCTCGCAATTTAACTCTTGGAGTCCAGGTATCATTCAAGTAAATCTACGCTGCACTCACTCCAAGGCCAATATATCCTTCCTAAGGTGCGGTGCCCAGAACATTTTTTTTATTCGTTCATGGGATGTGGGCGTTGCTGGCAAGGCCAGCATTTATTGCCCATCCCTAATTGCCCTTGAGAAGGTGGTGGTGAGCCGCCTTCTTGAACCGCTGCAGTCCGTGTGGTGAAGGTTCTCCCACAGTGCTGTTAGGAAGGGAGTTCCAGGATTTTGACCCAGCGATGATGAAGGAACGGCGAAATATTTCCAAGTCGGGATGGTGTGTGACTTGGAGGGGAACGTGCAGGTGGTGGTGTTCCCATGTGCCCGCTGCCCTTGTCCTTCTAGGTGGTAGAGGTCACGGGTTTGGGAGGTGCTGTCGAAGAAGCCTTGGCGAGTTGCTGCAGTGCATCCTGTGGATGGTACACACTGCGCCGGTGGGGAAGGGAGTGAAAGTTTAGGGTGGTGGATGTGGGCCAATCAAGCGGGCTGCTTTGTCCTGGATGGTGTCGAGCTTCTTGAGTGTTGTTGGAGCTGCACTCATCCAGGCAAGTGGAGAGTATTCCATCACATTCCTGACTTGTGCCTTGTAAATGGTGGAAAGGCTTTGGGGAGTCAGGAGGTGAGTCACTCACCACAGAATACCCAGCCTCTGACCTGCTCTTGCAGCCACAGTATTTATATGGCTGGTCCAGTTAAGTTTCTGGTCAATGGTGACCCCCAGGATGTTGATGGTGGGGGATTCGGCAATGATAATGCCGTTGAATGTCAAGGGGAGGTGGTTAGACACTCTCTTGTTGGAGATGGTCATTGCCTGGCACTTGTCTGGTGCGAATGTTACTTGCCACTTATCAGCCCAAGCCTGGATGTTGTCCAGTTCTTGCTGCATGCGGGCACGGACTGCTTCATTATCTGAGGGGTTGCAAATGGAACTGAACACTGTGCAATCATCAGCGAACATCCCCATATCTGACCTTATGATGGAGGGAAGTTCATTGATGCAGCAGCTGAAGATGGTTGGGCTTAGTGGTTATGTTACTGGACTAGTAATCCAGAGGCCTAGACTAATAATCCGGAGTTATGAGTTCAAATCCCGGCACGGCAGCCGGGGAATTTAAATTCAATTAATTAAATAAAATCTGGAATTTAAAAAATGAGTATTATTAACGGTGGCCATGAAACTACCAGTAAAAACCCATCTGGTTCACTAATGCCCTTTAGGGAAGGAAACCTGCCATCCTTACCCGGTCTGGCCTATATGTGACTCGAGACCCACAGCAATGTGGTTGATTCTTAATTGCCCTCTGAAATGGCCGAGCAAGCCACTCAGTTGTAAAATCTCGCTACGAAAAGTCAGAATAAGAATAAAACCGGACGGACCACCCGGCATCGGACCACTAGGCACCGGACACGACAACGGCAAAAAAAACCAAGCCCAGTCGACCCTGCAAGGTCCTCCTTACTAACATCTGGGGACTTGTGCCAAAATTGGGAGAACTGTCCCACAGACTAGTCAAGCAACAGCCTGACATAGCCATACTCACAGAATCATACCTTTCAGCCAATGTCCCAGACTCTTCCATCACCATCTCTGGGTATGTCCTGTCCCACCGGCAGGACAGACCCACCAGAGGTGGCAGTACAGTGATATACAGTCAGGAGGGAGTGGCCCTGGGAGTCCTCAACATTGACTCTGGACCCCATGAAATCTCATGGCATCAGGTCAAACATGGGCAAGGAAACCTCCTGCTGATTACCACCGACCGCCCTCCCTCAGCTGATGAATCAGTCCTCCTCCATGTTGAGCACCACTTGGAGGTAGCACTGAGGGTAACAAGGGCACAGAATGTACTCTGGGTGGGGGACTTCAATGTCCATCACCAAGAGTGGCTCGGTAGCACCACTACTGACCGAGCTGGCCGAGTCCTGAAGGACATAGCTGCCAGACTGGGCCTGCGGCAGGTGGTGAGCGAATCAACACGAGGGAAAAACTTACTTGACCTTGTCCTCACCAATCTACCAGTCGCAAATGCATCTGTCCATGACAGTATTGGGAGGAGTGACCACAGCACAGTCCTCGTGGAGATGAAGTCCTGTCCTCGCACTGAGGACACCATCCAACGTGTTGTGTGGCACTACCACCGTGCTAAATGGGATAGATTCAGAACAGATCTAGCAGCTTAAAACTGGGCATCCATCAGGCGCTGTGGGCCATCAGAAGCAGCAGAATTGTATTCCAGCACAATCTGTAAACTCATGGCCCGGCATATTCCTCACTCTACCATTACCAACAAGCCAGGGGATCAACCCTGGTTCAATGAAGAGTGTAGAAGAGCATGCCAGGAGCGGCACCTAAAAATGAGGTGTCAACCTGGTGAAGCTACAACTCAGGACTACATGCATGTTAAACAGCGGAAGCAACATGCTATAGACAGAGCTAAGTGATTCCACAACCAACGGATCAGATCAAAGTCCTGCCACATCCAGTCGTGAATGGTGGTGGACAATTAAATAACTATCGGGAGGAGGAGGTTCTGTCATCATCCCCATCCTCAATGATGGCGGAGTCCAGCATATGAGTACAAAAGACAAGGCTGAAGCATTTGCAACCATCTTCAGCCAGAAGTGCCGAGTGGATGATCCATCTCAGCCTCCTCCCGATATCCCCACCATCATAGAAGCCAGTCTTCAGCCAATTTGATTCACTCCATGTGATATCAAGAAACGGCTGAGTGCACTGGATACAGCAAAGGCTCTGGGCCCCGACAACATCCCGGCTGTTGTGCTGAAGACCTGTGCTCCAGAACTAGCTGTGCCTCTAGCCAAGCCGTTCCAGTACAGCTACAACACTGGCATCTACCCGACAATGTGCAAAATTGCCCAGGTATGTCCTGTCCACAAAAAGCAGGACAAATCCAATCCGGCCAATTACCGCCCCATCAGTCTACTCTCAATCATCAGCAAAGTGATGGAAGGTGTCGTCGACAGTGCTATCAAAGCAGCACTTACTCACCAATAACCTGCTCACTGTTGCTCAGTTTGGGATCCGCCAGGACCACTCGGCTCCAGACCTCATTACAGCCTTGGTCCAAACATGGACAAAAGATCTAAATTCCAGAGATGAGGTCAGGGTGACTGCCCTTGACAACAAGGCAGCATTTGACTGAGTGTGGCACCAAGGAGCCCTAGTAAAATTGAAGTCAATGGGAATCAGGGGGAAAACTCTCCAGTGGTTGGGGTCATACCTCGCACAACTGAACACAGTACTCCAGGTGTGGTCTAACCAGGGCTTTGTATAGCTGTGGCATAACTTCTACCCCCTTATATTCTAGTCCTCTAGATATAAAGGCCAGTATTCCATTAAACTTTTTGATTATTATCTGTACCTGTTCACGACATTTTAATGATCTATGTAGATGGACCCCCTAATCCACTTTGGGCCTCCAGTGTTTCGAGCTTTTCACCATTTAGAAAGTACTCTGATCTATCCTTTTTAGGTCCAAAGTGGATGACCTCACACTTGCCTACACTGAAATCCATTTGCCACAGTTTTGTCCATTCACTTAATGTATTAATATCTCTCTGTAATTTTATGCTTCCATCTACACTGCTTACAATGCTGCCTATCTTTGTTTTTTTCAGCAAATTTGGATCTGTGGCTCTCTATCCCATCATCTAAGTCGTTAATAAATACAGTGAATAGTTGAGGCCCCAACACAGATCCCTGTGGGACATCACTAGTCACATCCTGCCAATTTGAGTACCTGCCAATTTGAGTCCCTGCCCATTATCCCTACTCTCTGCCTCCTGCCGCTCAGCCAATTTCCTAACCAGGTCAAGGCATGGTTTTTAATGAGATTTGCATCATCGCTTACATCGTTATGGTTATAGCAAACAAGAGGTTTCCTAAATGCTTTTCTGTGAAGACAGTGCCCCTTTAATGGATCTCACTTCAGTATAACTCTGTGACACACTAGCACAGAACAAGTTGTCCTCAGCAAACCCAGGATGCATTTCAGGAAGACAAGCAATGGGCTTCCCTGGTGGTGTGAAGAATTCAGTCCATAGGATGGATTCACATACAATACAGTGGTACATGGCTTGTAACACTTGGCAAGGGGGCTATGTGTGAGGGAATGTGCAATTACCTTTAAAAAATGGGGGCTTTCTATTTTATCTCTACCTTTTTGGCCAAATTTCTATTTATTCTTTTTCGCTGAGGGAAGACACACTGATGATCCTCTGGGACATCACTTAAGTGGCCAGTCTTCATGTATGAGCCTAGACTGTGAGTCGCAGTTGGCTATTCTCCTATGGGAGGCATCACTGATGAGGCCCTCACCTGACGTTTCCAGCAGGGGGCATCACTGGATAGCTGCTCCTCTCCCTGGCCCAAGGGGCCACTGAGGCCAATTCGATCAATCAACAGCTACGCTGGCTAAAGTCACCTGACTGGGGATTGAACCAGTCAGGTGACTTCAGCCAGTGTCCTTCCCGGTGTGGACGGCACAGTATCACACCACACACCGGCCAGACTAGCTCCTCTCTACTGCTAAATAATCCCGCAAGCAAATAGGCATGAGAGCAGGCCTTTGGACAGCAGCTGGGGTCACTGACTTACAACTGGTTGGTCTCCAAGCCTGGAGAGTACAAGGTAGGTGCGAAGGTCTCCATGCTTCATGAACGGCAGCAGGACCATGGGGACAGGAAGCCGGCGATGGGGTCGACTCTGTAGACTCACCCCTGGACGGTGCACAGGAGCAGAAAGAAGAAGGAGAAACGTTGATTTTACTTCAGGACATCAAATGCCGTGTTACACAAATCTTTGAAGGTGGCAGGACAAGTTGAACATAAGAAATAGGAGCAGGAGTAGGCCACACGGCCCCTCGAGCCTGCTCTGTCATTAAATCAGATCATCTTCAACCTCAACTCCACTTTCCCGCCTGATCGCCATATCCCTTGATTCCCATGGTGTCCAAAAATCTATGGATCTCAGTCTTGAATATATTCAATGACTCAGCATCCACAGCCCTCTGTTCCAAATATTCACGACCCACGAAATTTTGCCTCATCTCAGTCCTAAATGGCCGACCCCTTATTCTGAGACTGTGATCCCTAGTTCTAGACTCGCCAGCCAGGGGAAACATCCTCTCTTGAGAAGGCTGTTAAAAAAGCAGATGGGACCCTTGGCTTTATAAATAGAGGCATAGAGTCCAAAAGCAAGGAAGTTATGCAGGTCCTGCGGGTACCATAGACAGCACTGAACCTGGCCTACCAAATAAATAAAACATTGAATCATAGAATGATACAGCACAGAAGGAGGCCAGTCAGCCCATTGTGCCTTTGAAAGAGCTACCCAATTAGTCCCAACCCCCTGCTCATTCTTTCCCCATAGCCCTGGAAATTTTTCCCCTTCAAGTATTTATCCAATTCCAATTTGAAAGTTACTATTGAATCTGCTTCCACCATCTTTTCAGGCAGTGCATTCCAGATCATCACAACTCGCTGTGTAAATAAAATTCTCCTCATCTCCCTCCTGGTTCTTGTGCCAATTACCTTAAATCTGTGTCCTCTGGTTACTGACCCTCTGCCAATGGGAACAGTTTCTCCTTATTTATTCTATCAAAACCCTTCATTATTTTGAACACCTCTATCAAATCTCCTCTCAACCATCTCTGCTCTAAGCAGAACAATCCCAGCTTCTCCGGTCTCTCCACATAACTGAAGTCCCTCATCCCTGGAACCATTCTAGTAAATCTCTTCTGCACCCTCTCTAAGGCCTTGACGTCCTTCCTAAAGTGCGGTGCCCAGAATTGATGTGCTGCTGGATCAGAGCCTACCCCAGACACAAGGGCACGATAGGGCTGCAACATTGCAGCCCCAATCCTACGCCCCACGCTTGTGTGTATCAAAGCTCCATGCCAGCCATAGAACCCCACAACTTCTATAGTGTTACCACCCGCTACCAGGGTTGCCAACCCTCCAGGGTTGTCCAGGAATTGAAGATTAATCTCCCAGACACTTGCTGCGAGCATCCCAGGAGAGGATGGACGTGTCGGGCGACCAATGGCGGGAGAGTGGGGCGGGTCGGTTGGAGGCGGGAGGTCATGTGATGAAACCTCCTGGGGTACATCCAACCAGAGTTGGCAACACGACATGCTACATTTAATGGGTTTAGTAACTGAACATCAGGTGGCACTATTCTCCAACGGCTCTTCCAGACTCTGTACACACACTAGCCCCTGTAACACTCACCAATCACCTTAATGACGTTCGGGTGGTCAAATTCCTTCATGCAGGCCGCCTCTCGCAGGAACTCCTCGATATCTCCAGATGCGTTGATTTCAGCTGCGCGGGACAGAGAAATAGGAACTTAGGAACATAGGAACAGGAGTGGGCCATTCAGCCCCTCGATCCTGTTCCGCCATTCAATTAGATCATGGCTGATCTGTATCTTAATTGCATCTACCCACCTTGGTTCCGTATCCCTTAATACCCTCGTCTAACAAAAATCTACCAGTCTCATTTTTGACATTTTCAATTGAACCACAGCCTCAACAGCTTTTTGGGGAGAGAGTTCCAGATTTCCACTACCCTTTGTGTGAAGAAGTGCTTCCTGACATCACCCCTGAAAGGCCTAGCTCTAATTTTAAGGTTATGCCCCCTTGTTCTGGACTCTCCCACCAGAGGAAATAGTTTCTCTCTATCTACCCTATCAAATCCTATAATCATCTTAAAGACCTCAATTAGATCACCCGTTAATCTTCTAAACTCAAGGGAATACAAGCCCAGTCTATGCAACCTCATAATTTAACCCTTTTCGCCTCGGTATCATTCTGGGGTGCGTCAAGTACAAAAAGAGGCACGGTAGATCCATCTCAAGCTTCCGACAAGCAGCTTTAGCAACTGTAAGCTCAACTCTCAGGTTGCCATGGTTTCCAGCCCTGGTGATGACCATCTCTCAATCTCACCAGCCTCAGTTCGGGGGTGAGTATCGTTCCTTCCAGCCTTTCCGGGGATTGTTCAGAAGCTGCAACTGTCTCATGCACTAACTCCCACGGATTTGATCATGTGGCTGGAAATAATATCATTAAGATTTAAAATTTAAAGAAAGATCAGAGATGGTCAACGCCTACAGTGTAGGAAAAAAGGAGATAGGGAGCATCAGTCTCCCATGGCGAATATTAAATGGTTCCAGAGAAGTTAAAGCCAGAATATCACTTCAAGTTATGCCAGGAAAATAAAAGCATCATTTTATAGATTTTTTTAAAAACATCTTAAGAATGTACTCAAAGAGTGACAAAAAAAAAGCACGACAAATGTTTGGAAATGAGTGGGAGAGTGGAGTGAAGGTGTGTTAAAAGAAAGAGAGAACTTTCATTTCTACAGTGCCTTTCACGATCTCAGGAAGCCCCAAAGTGCTTTACAGCCAATTAATTACTTTTGAAGTGTAGTCACTGTTGTAATGTAGGAAACGTGGCAGCCAATTTGCGCACAGCAAGATCCCACAAACAGCAATGAGATAATGACCAGATAATCTGTTTTTAGGTGTTGGTTGAGGAATAAATATTGACCAGGACACCAGAGAGACCTCCCCTGCTCTTCTTCGAAATAGTGCCATGAGATCTTTTACATCCACCTGAGAGGGCAGACAGGACCTCAGTTTAACATCTCATCTGAAAGACAGCACCTCTGACAGTGCAGCACTCCCTCAGTACTACACTGGAAGTGTCAAGCCTGGATTCTGTGCTCAAATCTCTGGAGTGGGACTTGAACCCATGACCTTCTGATTCAAAGGCGAGAGTGTTATCCACTGAGCCACGTCTGAAAATTGCCACGGGTCACTACAGTGGGAGAGTTAAAGTAACAGAGGAATCAGCCTCAATGGGCTACATGGCCTTTTCTCATCTTTGACAGTCTCAAGCTAAGATGAATGGGGAGGGGGGAGCCCAGATATGTCTGTACGGCTTAGCCAATCACATCAAGACAGGAAACCCAAAGGCCGAGCATCCACATCCGTCCAATCACACTTCACCCTCGAGCTGGACAATCGTTTCACTCACTTTTCAGCATTTTCACAGCCACCTGTTGCGAGGGCCCATCCTCCATCTTTAAACGAGCCTCCTTGACTGAGCCAAATTCCCCTGGAAAATCAAACGGAAACAAATGTTGGCAAATCAGATAATAATATAAATCGATAATAAATAGTGATGGGGTGCTAAGTGATTCGTCAGGTGGGGTCAGGATGGGGTTATGAGGTTTATCCAGTGACCAATAGCGCATAACATACAGGCCCAAATTTAGGCTACCAACTCACCATTAAAGAAGGAAGGAAGAAAGGGCTTGTATTTATATAGGGCCTTTCACGACCTCAGGACATCAAAAAGCGCTTTACAGCCAGTGAAGCACTTCTGAAGTGTAGTCACCGTTGCAATGTAGGAAACGCGGCAGCCTATTTGCGCACAGCAAGATCCCGCAAACACTAAATAAGATAATGACCAGATCATTTTTGTTTTAGTGATGTTGGTTGAGGGATAAATATTGGCCGGGGCCACCAGGGAGAACTGTCCTGCTCTTCTTCGAAATAGTGGAATCTTTCACGTCCACCTGAGAGGGCAGATGGAGCTTCAGTTTAACGTCTCATCCGAAAGACGGCACCTCCGGCAGTGCAGCACTCCCTCAAGAGTCACGGTTGACAACTCTGTCAAGTGATGCACCTTCTTTATGCCACCAGTGAATCCACCGAACTTAACGATGCTACGGCTAGTCTCAGCTGCCCTCTCCTCTCCTGAACCCAATAACTCATACAATTCCACCAGTGCACATAGTCATCACCTAAACCGTCTTGTACTTTCCAGTGTGTAATTGAGCGAATCAGTGTCTTCAAGAAAGAAGTTAAGGGAAAGGTCAGCCAGAGTTCCAGTGACTCCCCTCCCACCATTGTGGAAAGTGCACTTGTCTAGAACTTGGGTGAGGACACAGATGCGCTATCCCTCCGTGGTTGAATGGCCTGCTGATATCGTCTAAGCAAACAGAAACTTGGGTAAGCCCGAAAGAAGTGCAAGTGTACGAGTCAGTACCTTCAGGAGAGGAAGGGAGAAAATCAGGCGAGAGAAAACATCCCAAAAAGACTGACCTCTGCCCAGTGTCCGTCCCAGTTCGAGCTGCCTTTCATGGATGAAAATATCTTCCAGTTTCTGCTTCAAAGCATTGCTGATTCCCAAAGTGTCGACTGCATCAAGACAAAAACACAACATTACTGGGAATGTGTGCAAGGGCATCGAGAAGAGCAGAGAGAGATACAAGAGGCTAGAGAAGGTAACTGAATGAGTAAAGGAAATTGTCCTTAACTAGAGTAAGTGAGTGAGTGAAAGAGCAAGTGGGCAAGTGAAACAGTGAGTGAGCGAGCGAAAGAGAGAGTGAGTGAGCGAAAGAGTGAGTGAGTGAGCGAAAGAGTGAGTGAGTGAGCGAAAGAGTGAGTGAGTGAGCGAAAGAGTGAGTGAGAAAGTGAAAAAGCAAGTGAGTGAGCAAGTGAAAGAGCGAGTGAAAGAGCGAAAGAGCGAGTGAGTGAGTGGGTGAGTGAGCGAAAGAGTGAGTGAGTGAAAGAGTGAGTGAGTGAGCGACAGAGTGAAAGTGAGTGAAAGAGCGAGTGAACGGAAGAGCGAGTGAGTGAGTGAAAGAGTGAGTGAGTGAGCGAAAGAGTGAGTGTGAGTGAATGAAAGAGTGAGTGTGAGTGAATGAAAGAGTGAGTGAGTGAAAGAGCAAGTGAGTGAGTGAGCGAAAGAGTGAGTGAGTGAGTGAGTGAGTGAGTGAAAGAGTGAGCGAAAGAGTGAGTGAAAGAGTGAGCGAAAGAGTGTGTGAAAGAGTGAGAGTGAGTGAAAGCGAGTGAGTGAGCAAAAGAGTGAGTGAAAGTGAGTGAAAGAGTGAGTGAGAGTGAGCGAAAGAGTGAAAGAGTGAGTGAGTGAATGAAAGAGTGAGAGTGAGCGAGAGAGTGAGTGAGTCAAAGAGTGAGTGAATGAAAGAGTGAGTGAATGAAAGAGTGAGTGAATGAAAGAGTGAGTGAGTGAAAGAGTGAGTGAATGAAAGTGAGTGAGTGAAAGAGTGAGTGAATGAAAGTGAGTGAGTGAAAGCGTGAAAGCGTGAGTGAAAGAGTGAGTGTGTGAGTGCAAGAATGAGTGAGTGAGTGAGTGAAATAGGGAGTGAGTGAATAAGTGAGTGAGTAAAATAGTGAGTGAGTGAAAGAGTGAGTGAAAGAGTAAGTGAGCGCAAGAGTGAGAGAGCGCATGAGTGAGTGAAAGAGTGAGTGAGTGAAAGAGTGAGTGAGCGAAAGAGTGAGTGAGCGAAAGAGTGAGTGAAAGAGTAGGTGACTGAAAGAGTGAGTGAGTGAAAGAGTGAGTGAAAGAGAGAGTGAATGAGTGAAAGAGTGAGTGAGTAAAATAGCGAGTGAGAAAATAGTGAGTGAGTGAAAGAGTGAGTGAGTGAAAGCGTGAGTGAAAGAGTGTGAGTGAAAGAGTGAGAGTGAGTGAGAGTGAGTGAGTGAGCAAAAGAGTGAGTGAGTGAGTGAAAGTGAGTGAGTGAGCGAAAGAGCGAGTGAGTGAAAGAGTGAGCAAAAGAGTGTGAGTGAAAGAGTGAGAGTGAGTGAGTGAGCAAAAGAGTGAGTGAGTGAAAGTGAGTGAAAGAGTGAGTGAGTGAGCGAAAGAGTGAGTGAATGAGTGAGTGAAAGTGAGTGAGTGAGTGAAAGTGAGTGAGTGCAAGAATGAGTGAGTGAGTGAAAGAGTAAGTGAAAGAGTAAATGAGCGCAAGAATGAGTGAGCGCAAGAATGAGTGAAAGAGAGAGTGAGTGAGTAAAATAGTGAGTGAGTAAAATAGTGAGTGAGTGAGCGAAAGAGTGAGTGAGCGAAAGAGTGAGTGAGTGAAAGAGTGAGTGAAAGTGAGTGAGTGAGTGAGAGTGAAAGCGTGAGTGAAAGAGTGAGTGAGTGCAAGAATGAGTGAGCGAAAGAATGAATGAGAGAGAGTGAGTGAAAGAGTGAGTGAGTGAAATAGTGATTGAGTAAACTAGTGAGTGAGTGAGAGAAAGAGTGAAAGCGTGAGTGAAAGATTGAGTGAGTGAAAGAGTGAGTGAGTGAAGGAGTGAAATAGTGAGTGAGTAAAATAGTGAGAGTGAGTGAAATAGTGAGTGAGAGAGAGTGAGTGAAAGAGTGAGTGAGTGAAATAGTGATTGAGTAAACTAGTGAGTGAGTGAGAGAAAGAGTGAAAGCGTGAGTGAAAGATTGAGTGAGTGAAAGAGTGAGTGAGTGAAGGAGTGAAATAGTGAGTGAGTAAAATAGTGAGAGTGAGTGAAATAGTGAGTGAGAGAGAGTGAGTGAAAGAGTGAGTGAGTGAAATAGTGATTGAGTAAACTAGTGAGTGAGTGAGAGAAAGAGTGAAAGCGTGAGTGAAAGATTGAGTGAGTGAAAGAGTGAGTGAGTGAAGGAGTGAAATAGTGAGTGAGTAAAATAGTGAGAGTGAGTGAAATAGTGAGTGAGTAAAATAGTGAGCGAGTGCGTGAAAGAGCGAGTGAACGGAAGAGCGAGTGAGTGAGTGAAAGAGTGAGTGAGTGAGCAAAAGAGTGAGTGTGAGTGAATGAAAGAGTGAGTGAGTGAGTGAAAGAGCAAGTGAGTGAGTGAAAGAGCAAGTGAGTGAGTGAGCGAAAGAGCGAGTGAGTGAAAGAGTGAGTGAGTGAGTGAAAGAGTGTGTGAAAGAGTGAGAGTGAGCGAAAGTGAGTGAAAGAGTGAGTGAGAGTGAGCGAAAGAGTGAGTGAGTGAAAGAGTGAGTGAGTGAATGAAAGAGTGAGTGAGTGAGCGAAAGAGTGAGTGTGAGTGAATGAAAGAGTGAGTGTGAGTGAATGAAAGAGTGAGTGAGTGAGTGAAAGAGCAAGTGAGTGAGTGAAAGAGCAAGTGAGTGAGTGAGCAAAAGAGCGAGTGAGTGAAAGAGTGAGTGAGTGAGTGAAAGAGTGAGTGAGTGAGTGAAAGAGTGAGTGAGTGAGTGAGTGAAAGAGTGAGCGAAAGAGTGTGTGAAAGAGTGAGAGTGAGTGAAAGTGAGTGAGTGAGCGAAAGTGAGTGAAAGAGTGAGTGAGTGAAAGAGTGAGTGAGTGAATGAAAGAGTGAGTGAGTGAGCGAAAGAGTGAGTGAGAGTGAGCGAAAGAGTGAGTGAGTGAAAGAGTGAGTGAGTGAATGAAAGAGTGAGTGAGTGAATGAAAGAGTGAGTGAATGAAAGAGTGAGTGAATGAGTGAGTGAGTGAAAGCGTGAGTGAAAGCGTGAGTGAGTGAATGAAAGAGTGAGTGAGTGAATGAAAGAGTGAGTGAGTGAATGAAAGAGTGAGTGAGTGAAAAAGTGAGTGAATGAAAGAGTGAGTGAATGAAAGAGTGAGTGAGTGAAAGCGTGAGTGAAAGCGTGAGTGAAAGATTGAGTGAGTGAGTGCAAGAATGAGTGAGTGAGTGAGTGAAATAGTGAGTGAGTGAAATAGTGAGTGAAAGAGTAAGTGAGCGCAGAGTGAGAGAGCGCATGAGTGAGCGAAAGAGTGAGTGAGTGAAAGAGTGAGTGAGCGAAAGAGTGAGTGAGCGAAAGAGTGAGTGAGCAAAAGAGTGAGTGAGCGAAAGAGTGAGTGAAAGAGTAGGTGACTGAAAGAGTGAGTGAGTGAAAGAGTGAGCAAAAGAGTGTGAGTGAAAGAGTAAGAGTGAGTGAGAGTGAGTGAGTGAGCAAAAGAGTGAGTGAGTGAAAGTGAGTGAGTGAGTGAGTGAGCGAAAGAGTGAGCAAAAGAGTGTGAGTGAAAGAGTGAGAGTGAGTGAGTGAGCAAAAGAGTGAGTGAGTGAAAGTGAGTGAAAGAGTGAGTGAGTGCAAGAATGAGTGAATGAGTGAGTGAGTGAAAGAGTAAGTGAAAGAGTAAATGAGCGCAAGAATGAGTGAGCGCAAGAATGAGTGAAAGAGCGAGTGAGTGAGTGAAAGAGTGAGTGAGTAAAATAGTGAGTGAGTAAAATAGTGAGTGAGTGAGTGAGAGAAAGAGTGAAAGCGTGAGTGAAAGATTGAGTGAGTGAAAGAGTGAGTGAGTGAAAGAGTGAGTGAAAGTGAGTGAGTGAAAGAGTGAGTGAGTGAGCGACAGAGTGAATGTGCGAGTGAGCGGAAGAGCGAGTGAGTGAATGAAAGAGTGAGTGAGTGAAAGAGTGAGTGAGTGAAAGAGTGAGCAAAAGAGTGTGAGTGAAAGAGTAAAAGTGAGTGAGAGTGAGTGAGTGAGCAAAAGAGTGAGTGAGTGAAAGTGAGTGAGTGAGTGAGTGAGCGAAAGAGCGAGTGAGTGAAAGAGTGAGCAAAAGAGTGTGAGTGAAAGAGTGGGAGTGAGTGAGTGAGCAAAAGAGTGAGTGAGTGAAAGTGAGTGAAAGAGTGAGCGAAAGAGTGAGTGAATGAGTGAGTGAAAGAGTGAGTGAGTGCAAGAATGAGTGAATGAGTGAGTGAGTGAAAGAGTAAGTGAAAGAGTAAATGAGCGCAAGAATGAGTGAGCGCAAGAATGAGTGAAAGAACGAGTGAGTGAGTGAAAGAGTGAGTGAGTAAAATAGTGAGTGAGTAAAATAGTGAGTGAGTAAAATAGTGAGTGAGTGAGTGAGAGAAAGAGTGAAAGCGTGAGTGAAAGAGTGAGTGAGTAAAATAGTGAGAGTGAGTGAAATAGTGAGTGAGTAAAATAGTGAGCGAGTGCGTGAAAGAGCGAGTGAACGGAAGAGCGAGTGAGTGAGTGAAAGAGTGAGTGAGTGAGCAAAAGAGTGAGTGTGAGTGAATGAAAGAGTGAGTGAGTGAGTGAAAGAGCAAGTGAGTGAGCGAAAGAGCGAGTGAGTGAGTGAAAGAGTGAGCGAAAGAGTGTGTGAAAGAGTGAGAGTGAGTGAAAGTGAGAGAGTGAGCGAAAGTGAGTGAAAGAGTGAGTGAGAGTGAGCGAAAGAGTGAGTGAGTGAAAGAGTGAGTGAGTGAATGAAAGAGTGAGTGTGAGTGAATGAAAGAGTGAGTGAGTGAGTGAAAGAGCAAGTGAGTGAGTGAAAGAGCAAGTGAGTGAGTGAGCAAAAGAGCGAGTGAGTGAAAGAGTGAGTGAGTGAGTGAAAGAGTGAGTGAGTGAGTGAAAGAGTGAGCGAAAGAGTGTGTGAAAGAGTGAGAGTGAGTGAAAGTGAGTGAGTGAGCGAAAGTGAGTGAAAGAGTGAGTGAGTGAAAGAGTGAGTGAGTGAATGAAAGAGTGAGTGAGTGAGTGAAAGAGTGAGTGAGAGTGAGCGAAAGAGTGAGTGAAAGAGTGAGTGAGTGAATGAAAGAGTGAGTGAGTGAATGAAAGAGTGAGTGAATGAAAGAGTGAGTGAGTAAAAGCATGAGTGAAAGCGTGAGTGAGTGAATGAAAGAGTGAGTGAGTGAATGAAAGAGTGAGTGAGTGAATGAAAGAGTGAGTGAGTGAAAAAGTGAGTGAATGAAAGAGTGAGTGAATGAAAGAGTGAGTGAGTGAAAGCGTGAGTGAAAGCGTGAGTGAAAGAGTGAGTGAGTGAGTGCAAGAATGAGTGAGTGAGTGAAAAAGTGAGTGAGTGAAATAGTGAGTGAAAGAGTAAGTGAGCGCAGAGTGAGAGAGCGCATGAGTGAGCGAAAGAGTGAGTGAGTGAAAGAGTGAGTGAGCGAAAGAGTGAGTGAGCGAAAGAGTGAGTGAGCAAAAGAGTGAGTGAGCGAAAGAGTGAGTGAAAGAGTAGGTGACTGAAAGAGTGAGTGAGTGAAAGAGTGAGCAAAAGAGTGTGAGTGAAAGAGTAAGAGTGAGTGAGAGTGAGTGAGTGAGCAAAAGAGTGAGTGAGTGAAAGTGAGTGAGTGAGTGAGTGAGCGAAAAAGTGAGCAAAAGAGTGTGAGTGAAAGAGTGAGAGTGAGTGAGTGAGCAAAAGAGTGAGTGAGTGAAAGTGAGTGAAAGAGTGAGTGAGTGCAAGAATGAGTGAATGAGTGAGTGAGTGAAAGAGTAAGTGAAAGAGTAAATGAGCGCAAGAATGAGTGAGCGCAAGAATGAGTGAAAGAGCGAGTGAGTGAGTGAAAGAGTGAGTGAGTAAAATAGTGAGTGAGTAAAATAGTGAGTGAGTGAGTGAGAGAAAGAGTGAAAGCGTGAGTGAAAGAGTGAGTGAGTGAAAGAGTGAGTGAAAGTGAGTGAGTGAAAGAGTGAGTGAGTGAGCGACAGAGTGAATGAGCGAGTGAGCGGAAGAGCGAGTGAGTGAATGAAAGAGTGAGTGAGTGAAAGAGTGAGTGAGTGAAAGAGTGAGCAAAAGAGTGTGAGTGAAAGAGTAAAAGTGAGTGAGAGTGAGTGAGTGAGCAAAAGAGTGAGTGAGTGAAAGTGAGTGAGTGAGTGAGTGAGTGAGCGAAAGAGCGAGTGAGTGAAAGAGTGAGCAAAAGAGTGTGAGTGAAAGAGTGGGAGTGAGTGAGTGAGCAAAAGAGTGAGTGAGTGAAAGTGAGTGAAAGAGTGAGCGAAAGAGTGAGTGAATGAGTGAGTGAGTGAGTGAAAGAGTGAGTGAGTGCAAGAATGAGTGAATGAGTGAGTGAGTGAATGAAAGAGTGAGTGGGTGAAAAAGTGAGTGAATGAAAGAGTGAGTGAATGAAAGAGTGAGTGAGTGAAAGCGTGAGTGAAAGCGTGAGTGAAAGATTGAGTGAGTGAGTGCAAGAATGAGTGAGTGAGTGAGTGAAATAGTGAGTGAGTGAAATAGTGAGTGAAAGAGTAAGTGAGCGCAGAGTGAGAGAGCGCATGAGTGAGCGAAAGAGTGAGTGAGTGAAAGAGTGAGTGAGCGAAAGAGTGAGTGAGCGAAAGAGTGAGTGAGCAAAAGAGTGAGTGAGCGAAAGAGTGAGTGAAAGAGTAGGTGACTGAAAGAGTGAGTGAGTGAAAGAGTGAGCAAAAGAGTGTGAGTGAAAGAGTAAGAGTGAGTGAGAGTGAGTGAGTGAGCAAAAGAGTGAGTGAGTGAAAGTGAGTGAGTGAGTGAGTGAGCGAAAGAGTGAGCAAAAGAGTGTGAGTGAAAGAGTGAGAGTGAGTGAGTGAGCAAAAGAGTGAGTGAGTGAAAGTGAGTGAAAGAGTGAGTGAGTGCAAGAATGAGTGAATGAGTGAGTGAGTGAAAGAGTAAGTGAAAGAGTAAATGAGCGCAAGAATGAGTGAGCGCAAGAATGAGTGAAAGAGCGAGTGAGTGAGTGAAAGAGTGAGTGAGTAAAATAGTGAGTGAGTAAAATAGTGAGTGAGTGAGTGAGAGAAAGAGTGAAAGCGTGAGTGAAAGATTGAGTGAGTGAAAGAGTGAGTGAGTGAAAGAGTGAGTGAAAGTGAGTGAGTGAAAGAGTGAGTGAGTGAGCGGCAGAGTGAATGTGCGAGTGAGCGGAAGAGCGAGTGAGTGAATGAAAGAGTGAGTGAGTGAAAGAGTGAGTGAGTGAAAGAGTGAGCAAAAGAGTGTGAGTGAAAGAGTAAAAGTGAGTGAGAGTGAGTGAGTGAGCAAAAGAGTAAGTGAGTGAAAGTGAGTGAGTGAGTGAGTGAGCGAAAGAGCGAGTGAGTGAAAGAGTGAGCAAAAGAGTGTGAGTGAAAGAGTGGGAGTGAGTGAGTGAGCAAAAGAGTGAGTGAGTGAAAGTGAGTGAAAGAGTGAGCGAAAGAGTGAGTGAATGAATGAGTGAAAGAGTGAGTGAGTGCAAGAATGAGTGAATGAGTGAGTGAGTGAAAGAGTAAGTGAAAGAGTAAATGAGCGCAAGAATGAGTGAGCGCAAGAATGAGTGAAAGAACGAGTGAGTGAGTGAAAGAGTGAGTGAGTAAAATAGTGAGTGAGTAAAATAGTGAGTGAGTAAAATAGTGAGTGAGTGAGTGAGAGAAAGAGTGAAAGCGTGAGTGAAAGAGTGAGTGAGTAAAATAGTGAGAGTGAGTGAAATAGTGAGTGAGTAAAATAGTGAGCGAGTGCGTGAAAGAGCGAGTGAACGGAAGAGCGAGTGAGTGAGTGAAAGAGTGAGTGAGTGAGCAAAAGAGTGAGTGTGAGTGAATGAAAGAGTGAGTGAGTGAGTGAAAGAGCAAGTGAGTGAGCGAAAGAGCGAGTGAGTGAGTGAAAGAGTGAGCGAAAGAGTGTGTGAAAGAGTGAGAGTGAGTGAAAGTGAGAGAGTGAGCGAAAGTGAGTGAAAGAGTGAGTGAGAGTGAGCGAAAGAGTGAGTGAGTGAAAGAGTGAGTGAGTGAATGAAAGAGTGAGTGTGAGTGAATGAAAGAGTGAGTGAGTGAGTGAAAGAGCAAGTGAGTGAGTGAAAGAGCAAGTGAGTGAGTGAGCAAAAGAGCGAGTGAGTGAAAGAGTGAGTGAGTGAGTGAAAGAGTGAGTGAGTGAGTGAAAGAGTGAGCGAAAGAGTGTGTGAAAGAGTGAGAGTGAGTGAAAGTGAGTGAGTGAGCGAAAGTGAGTGAAAGAGTGAGTGAGTGAAAGAGTGAGTGAGTGAATGAAAGAGTGAGTGAGTGAGCGAAAGAGTGAGTGAGAGTGAGCGAAAGAGTGAGTGAAAGAGTGAGTGAGTGAATGAAAGAGTGAGTGAGTGAATGAAAGAGTGAGTGAATGAAAGAGTGAGTGAGTAAAAGCGTGAGTGAAAGCGTGAGTGAGTGAATGAAAGAGTGAGTGAGTGAATGAAAGAGTGAGTGAGTGAATGAAAGAGTGAGTGAGTGAAAAAGTGAGTGAATGAAAGAGTGAGTGAATGAAAGAGTGAGTGAGTGAAAGCGTGAGTGAAAGCGTGAGTGAAAGAGTGAGTGAGTGAGTGCAAGAATGAGTGAGTGAGTGAAATAGTGAGTGAGTGAAATAGTGAGTGAAAGAGTAAGTGAGCGCAGAGTGAGAGAGCGCATGAGTGAGCGAAAGAGTGAGTGAGTGAAAGAGTGAGTGAGCGAAAGAGTGAGTGAGCGAAAGAGTGAGTGAGCAAAAGAGTGAGTGAGCGAAAGAGTGAGTGAAAGAGTAGGTGACTGAAAGAGTGAGTGAGTGAAAGAGTGAGCAAAAGAGTGTGAGTGAAAGAGTAAGAGTGAGTGAGAGTGAGTGAGTGAGCAAAAGAGTGAGTGAGTGAAAGTGAGTGAGTGAGTGAGTGAGCGAAAAAGTGAGCAAAAGAGTGTGAGTGAAAGAGTGAGAGTGAGTGAGTGAGCAAAAGAGTGAGTGAGTGAAAGTGAGTGAAAGAGTGAGTGAGTGCAAGAATGAGTGAATGAGTGAGTGAGTGAAAGAGTAAGTGAAAGAGTAAATGAGCGCAAGAATGAGTGAGCGCAAGAATGAGTGAAAGAGCGAGTGAGTGAGTGAAAGAGTGAGTGAGTAAAATAGTGAGTGAGTAAAATAGTGAGTGAGTGAGTGAGAGAAAGAGTGAAAGCGTGAGTGAAAGAGTGAGTGAGTGAAAGAGTGAGTGAAAGTGAGTGAGTGAAAGAGTGAGTGAGTGAGCGACAGAGTGAATGAGCGAGTGAGCGGAAGAGCGAGTGAGTGAATGAAAGAGTGAGTGAGTGAAAGAGTGAGTGAGTGAAAGAGTGAGCAAAAGAGTGTGAGTGAAAGAGTAAAAGTGAGTGAGAGTGAGTGAGTGAGCAAAAGAGTGAGTGAGTGAAAGTGAGTGAGTGAGTGAGTGAGTGAGCGAAAGAGCGAGTGAGTGAAAGAGTGAGCAAAAGAGTGTGAGTGAAAGAGTGGGAGTGAGTGAGTGAGCAAAAGAGTGAGTGAGTGAAAGTGAGTGAAAGAGTGAGCGAAAGAGTGAGTGAATGAGTGAGTGAGTGAGTGAAAGAGTGAGTGAGTGCAAGAATGAGTGAATGAGTGAGTGAGTGAAAGAGTAAGTGAAAGAGTAAATGAGCGCAAGAATGAGTGAGCGCAAGAATGAGTGAAAGAACGAGTGAGTGAGTGAAAGAGTGAGTGAGTAAAATAGTGAGTGAGTAAAATAGTGAGTGAGTAAAATAGTGAGTGAGTGAGTGAGAGAGAGAGTGAAAGCGTGAGTGAAAGAGTGAGTGAGTGAAAGAGTGAGTGAGTGAAAGAGTGAAATAGTGTGTGAGTAAAATAGTGAGTGAGTGAGCGAAAGAGTGAGTGAGTGAAAGAGTGAAAGCGTGAGTGAAAGTGAGTGAGTGCAAGAATGAGTGAGCGAAAGAGTGAGAGAGAGAGTGAGTGAAAGAGTGAGTGAGTGAAATAGTGAGTGAGTAAACTAGTGAGTGAGTGAGAGATAGAGTGAAAGCGTGAGTGAAAGATTGAGTGAGTAAAAGAGTGAGTGAGTGAAGGAGTGAAATAGTGAGTGAGTAAAATAGTGAGAGTGAGTAAGTAAAATAGTGAGAGTGAGTGAAATAGTGAGTGAGTAAAATAGTGAGCGAGTGCGTGAGTGAGCGACAGAGTGAGTGAGCGACAGAGTGAGTGAGCGACAGAGTAAGTGAGTGAAAGAGCGAGTGAGCGGAAGAGTGAGTGAGTGAAAGAGTGAGTGAGTGAGAGAAAGAGTGAGTGAAAGAGTGAAAGCGTGAGTGAAAGAGTGAGTGAGTGAGTGCAAGAATGAGTGAGTGAGTGAGTGAAATAGAGTGAGTGAATAAGTGAGTGAGTAAAATAGTGAGTGAGTGAAAGAGTGAGTGAAAGAGTAAGTGAGCGCAAGAGTGAGAGAGCGCATGAGTGAGTGAAAGAGTGAGCGAGCGAAAGAGTGAGTGAGCAAAAGAGTGAGTGAAAGAGGAGGTGACTGAAAGAGTGAGTGAGTGAAAGAGTGAGCAAAAGAGTGTGAGTGAAAGAGTAAGAGTGAGTGAGAGTGAGTGAGTGAGCAAAAGAGTGAGTGAGTGAAAGTGAGTGAGTGAGTGAGCGAAAGAGTGAGTGAGTGAGTGAAAGAGTGAGCAAAAGAGTGTGAGTGAAAGAGTAAGAGTGAGTGAGTGAGCAAAAGAGTGAGTGAGTGAAAGTGAGTGAAAGAGTGAGTGAGTGAGCGAAAGAATGAGTGAATGAGTGAGTGAGTGAGTGAAAGAGTGAGTGAGTGCAAGAACGAGTGAATGAGTGAGTGAGTGAAAGAGTAAGTGAAAGAGTAAATGAGCGCAAGAATGAGTGAGCGCAAGAATGAGTGAAAGAGCGAGTGAGTGAGTGAAAGAGTGAGTGAGTAAAATAGTGAGTGAGTAAAATAGTGAGTGAGTGAGTGAGAGAAAGAGTGAAAGCGTGAGTGAAAGATTGAGTGAGTGAAAGAGTGAGTGAGTGAAAGAGTGAAATAGTGTGTGAGTAAAATAGTGAGTGAGTGAGCGAAAGAGTGAGTGAGTGAAAGAGTGAGTGAAAGTGAGTGAGTGATTGAAAGAGTGAAAGCGTGAGTGAAAGAGTGAGTGAGTGCAAGAATGAGTGAGCGAAAGAGTGAGTGAGAGAGAGTGAGTGAAAGAGTGAGTGAGTGAAATAGTGAGTGAGTAAACGAGTGAGTGAGTGAGAGAAAGAGTGATAGCGTGAGTGAAAGATTGAGTGAGTAAAAGAGTGAGTGAGTGAAGGAGTGAAATAGAGAGTGAGTAAAATAGTAAGAGTGAGTGAGTAAAATAGTGAGTGAGTAAAATAGTGAGCGAGTGCGTGAGTGAGCGACAGAGTGAGTGAGCGACAAAGTAAGTGAGCGAAAGAGTGAGTGAGTGAATGAAAGAGTGAGTGAGTGAAAGCGTGAGTGAAAGCGTGAGTGAAAGAGTGAGTGAGTGAGTGCAAGAATGAGTGAGTGAGTGAGTGAAATAGTGAGTGAGTGAATAAGTGAGTGAGTAAAATAGTGAGTGAGTGAAAGAGTGAGTGAAAGAGTAAGTGAGCGCAAGAGTGAGAGAGCGCATGAGTGAGCGAAAGAGTGAGTGAGCAAAAGAGTGAGTGAGCAAAAGAGTGAGTGAAAGAGTAGGTGACTGAAAGAGTGAGTGAGTGAAAGAGTGAGCAAAAGGGTGTGAGTGAAAGAGTAAGAGTGAGTGAGAGTGAGTGAGTGAGCAAAAGAGTGAGTGAGTGAGTGAGTGAGCGAAAGAGCGAGTGAGTGAGTGAAAGAGTGAGCAAAAGAATGTGAGTGAAAGAGTGAGAATGAGTGAGTGAGCAAAAGAGTGAGTGAGTGAAACTGAGTGAAAGAGTGAGTGAGTGAGCGAAAGAGTGAGTGAATGAGTGAGTGAGTGAGTGAAAGAGTGAGTGAGTGCAAGAATGAGTGAATGAGTGAGTGAGTGAAAGAGTAAGTGAAAGAGTAAATGAGCGCAAGAATGAGTGAGCGCAAGAATGAGTGAAAGAGCGAGTGAGTGAGTGAAAGAGTGAGTGAGTAAAATAGTGAGTGAGTAAAATAGTGAGTGAGTGAGAGAAAGAGTGAATGCGTGAGTGAAAGATTGAGTGAGTGAAAGAGTGAGTGTGTGAAAGAGTGAGTGAAAGTGAGTGAGTGAAAGAATGAGTGAGTGAGCGACAGAGTGAATGAGCGAGTGAGCGGAAGAGCGAGTGAGTGAATGAAAGAGTGAGTGAGTGAAAGAGTGAGCAAAAGAGTGTGAGTGAGAGTAAAAGTGAGTGAGAGTGAGTGAGTGAGCGAGCAAAAGAGTGAGTGAGTGAAAGTGAGTGAGTGAGTGAGTGAGCGAAAGAGCGAGTGAGTGAGTGAAAGAGTGAGCAAAAGAGTGTGAGTGAAAGAGTGAGAGTGAGTGAGTGAGCAAAAGAGTGAGTGAGCAAAAGAGTGAGTGAGTGAAAGTGAGTGAAAGAGTGAGCGAAAGAGTGAGTGAATGAGTGAGTGAGTGAGTGAAAGAGTGAGTGAGTGCAAGAATGAGTGAATGAGTGAGTGAAAGAGTAAGTGAAAGAGTAAATGAGCGCAAGAATGAGTGAGCGCAAGAATGAGTGAAAGAACGAGTGAGTGAGTGAAAGAGTGAGTGAGTAAAATAGTGAGTGAGTAAAATAGTGAGTGAGTAAAATAGTGAGTGAGTAAAATAGTGAGTGAGTGAGTGAAAGAGTGAAAGCGTGAGTGAAAGATTGAGTGAGTGAAAGAGTGAGTGAGTGAAAGAGTGAAATAGTGTGTGAGTAAAATAGTGAGTGAGTGAGCGAAAGAGTGAGTGAGTGAAAGAGTGAGTGAAAGTGAGTGAGTGTGTGAAAGAGTGAAAGCGTGAGTGAAAGAGTGAGTGAGTGCAAGAATGAGTGAGCGAAAGAGTGAGTGAGAGAGAGTGAGTGAAAGAGTGAGTGAGTAAAATAGTGAGTGAGTAAAATAGTGAGTGAGTGAGAGAAAGAGTGAAAGCGTGAGTGAAAGATTGAGTGAGTAAAAGAGTGAGTGAGTGAAGGAGTGAAATAGTGAGTGAGTAAAATAGTGAGAGTGGGTGAGTAAAATAGTGAGAGTGGGTGAGTAAAATAGTGAGAGTGAGTGAAATAGTGAGTGAGTAAAATAGTGAGCGAGTGCGTGAGTGAGCGACAGAGTAAGTGAGCGAAAGAGTGAGTGAGTGAAAGAGTGAGTGAGTGAGAGAAAGAGTGAGTGAGTGAGTGAATGAAAGAGTGAGTGAGTGAAAGAGTGAGTGAGTGAAAGAGTGAAAGCGTGAGTGAAAGAGTGAGTGAGTGCAAGAATGAGTGAGTGAGTGAGCGAAATAGTGAGTGAGTGAATAAGTGAGTGAGTAAAATAGTGAGTGAGTGAAAGAGTGAGCGAGCGAAAGAGTGAGTGAGCAAAAGAGTGAGTGAAAGAGGAGGTGACTGAAAGAGTGAGTGAGTGAAAGAGTGAGCGAAAGAGTGTGAGTGAAAGAGTAAGAGTGAGTGAGAGTGAGTGAGTGAGCAAAAGAGTGAGTGAGTGAAAGTGAGTGAGTGAGTGAGCGAAAGAGCGAGTGAGTGAGTGAAAGAGTGAGCAAAAGAGTGTGAGTGAAAGAGTGAGAGTGAGTGAGTGAGCAAAAGAGTGAGTGAGTGCAAGAATGAGTGAATGAGTGAGTAAGTGAAAGAGTAAATGAGCGCAAGAATGAGTGAGCGCAAGAATGAGTGAAAGAGCGAGTGCGTGAGTGAAAGAGTGAGTGAGTAAAATAGTGAGTGAGTAAAATAGTGAGTGAGTGAGCGAAAGAGTGAGTGAGTGAAAGAGTGAGTGAAAGTGAGTGAGTGAGTGAAAGAGTGAAAGCGTGAGTGAAAGAGTGAGTGAGTGCAAGAATGAGTGAGTGAAAGAGTGAAATAGTGTGTGAGTAAAATAGTGAGTGAGTGAGCGAAAGAGTGAGTGAGTGAAAGAGTGAGTGAAAGTGAGTGAGTGAGTGAAAGAGTGAAAGCGTGAGTGAAAGAGTGAGTGAGTGCAAGAATGAGTGAGCGAAAGAGTGAGTGAGAGAGAGTGAGTGAAAGAGTGAGTGAGTGAAATAGTGAGTGAGTAAACTAGTGAGTGAGTGAGAGAAAGAGTGAAAGCGTGAGTGAAAGATTGAGTGAGTAAAAGAGTGAGTGAGTGAAGGAGTGAAATAGTGAGTGAGTAAAATAGTGAGAGTGAGTGAGTAAAATAGTGAGAGTGAGTGAAATAGTGAGTGAGTAAAATAGTGAGCGAGTGCGTGAGTGACAGAGTGAGTGAGTGACAGAGTAAGTGAGCGAAAGAGTGAGTGAGTGAAAGAGTGAGTGAGTGAATGAAAGAGTGAGTGAGTGAGTGAATGAAAGAGTGAGTGAGTGAAAGCGTGAGTGAAAGAGTGAAAGCGTGAGTGAAAGAGTGAGTGAGTGAGTGCAAGAATGAGTGAGTGAGTGAGTGAAATAGTGAGTGAGTGAATAAGTGAGTGAGTAAAATAGTGAGTGAGTGAAAGAGTGAGTGAAAGAGTAAGTGAGCGCAAGAGTGAGAGAGCGCATGAGTGAGCGAAAGTGTGTGAGTGAAAGAGTGAGTGAAAGAGAAAGTGAATGAGTGAAAGAGTGAGTGAGAAAATAGTGAGTGAGTGAAAGAGTGAGTGAGTGAAAGCGTGAGTGAAAGTGAGTGAGTGAAAGAGTGAGTGAGTGAGCGACAGAGTGAATGAGCGAGTGAGCGGAAGAGTGAGTGAGTGAATGAAAGAGTGAGTGAGTGAAAGAGTGAGCAAAAGAGTGTGAGTGAAAGAGTAAGAGTGAGTGAGAGTGAGTGAGTGAGCAAAAGAGTGAGTGAGTGAAAGTGAGTGAGTGAGTGAGCGAAAGAGCGAGTGAGTGAGTGAAAGAGTGAGCAAAAGAGTGAGTGAAAGAGTGAGAGTGAGTGAGTGAGCAAAAGAGTGAGTGAGTGAAAGTGAGTGAAAGAGTGAGTGAGTGAGCACAAGAGTGAGTGAATGAGTGATTGAGTGCAAGAATGAGTGAATGAGTGAGTGAGTGAAAGAGCAAGTGAAAGAGTAAATGAGTGCAAGAATGAGTGAGCGCAAGAATGAGTGAAAGAGCGAGTGAGTGAGTGAAAGAGTGAGTGAGTGAAAGAGTGAGTGAGTGAAAGAGTGAAATAGTGTGTGAGTAAAATAGTGAGTGTGCAAGTAAAATAGTGAGTGAGTGAGCGAAAGAGTGAGTGAAAATGAGTGAGTGAGAGAAAGAGTGAAAGCGTGAGTGAAAGATTGAGTGAGTGAAAGAGTGAGTGAGTGAAAGAGTGAAATAGTGTGTGAGTAAAATAGTGAGTGTGCAAGTAAAATAGTGAGTGAGTGAGCGAAAGAGTGAGTGAAAATGAGTGAGTGAGTGAAAGAGTGAAAGCGTGAGTGAGTGAGTGCAAGAATGAGTGAGCGAAAGAGTGAGTGAGAGAGAGTGAGTGAAAGAGTGAGTGAAATAGTGAGTGAGTAAACTAGTGAGTGAGTGAGAGAAAGAGTGAAAGCGTGAGTGAAAGATTGAGTGAGTGAAAGAGTGAGTGAGTGAAGGAGTGAAATAGTGAGTGAGTAAAATAGTGAGAGTGAGTGAGTAAAATAGTGAGAGTGAGTGAAATAGTGAGTGAGTAAAATAGTGAGCGAGTGCGTGAGTGAGCGACAGAGTGAGTGAGCGACAGAGTAAGTGAGCGACAGAGTGAGTGAGCGACAGAGTGAGTGAGTGAAAGAGTGAGTGAGTGAATGAAAGAGTGAGTGAGTGAGTGAGTGAGTGAGTGAGTGAGTGAGTGAAGGAGTGAAATAGTGAGTGAGTGAATGAAAGAGTGAGTGAGTGAAAGCGTGAGTGAAAGAGTGAAAGCGTGAGTGAAAGAGTGAGTGAGTGAGTGCAAGAATGAGTGAGTGAGTGAGTGAAATAGTGAGTGAGTGAATAAGTGAGTGAGTAAAATAGTGAGTGAGTGAAAGAGTGAGTGAAAGAGTAAGTGTGCGCAAGAGTGAGAGAGCGCATGAGTGAGCGAAAGAGTGAGTGAGCGAAAGAGTGAGTGAGCAAAAGAGTGAGTGAGCGAAAGAGTGAGTGAGCAAAAGAGTGAGTGAAAGAGTAGGTGACTGAAAGAGTGAGTGAGTGAAAGAGTGAGTGAAAGAGAAAGTGAATGAGTGAAAGAGTGAGTGAGTAAAATAGCGAGTGAGAAAATAGTGAGTGAGTGAAAGCGTGAGTGCAAGTGAGTGAGTGAAAGAGTGAGTGAGTGACAGAGTGAATGAGCGAGTGAGCGGAAGAGCGAGTGAGTGAATGAAAGAGTGAGTGAGTGAAAGAGTGAGTGAGTGAAAGAGTGAGCAAAAGAGTGTGAGTGAAAGAGTAAGAGTGAGTGAAAGTGAGTGAGTGAGTGAGTGAGCGAAAGAGCGAGTGAGTGAGTGAAAGAGTGAGCAAAAGAGTGTGAGTGAAAGAGTGAGAGTGAGTGAGTGAGCAAAAGAGTGAGTGAGTGAAAGTGAGTGAGTGAGCGAAAGAGTGAGTGAATGAGTGAGTAAGTGAGTGAAAGAGTAAGTGAAAGAGTAAATGAGCGCAAGAATGAGTGAGCGCAAGAATGAGTGAAAGAACGAGTGAGTGAGTGAAAGAGTGAGTGAGTAAAATAGTGAGTGAGTAAAATAGTGAGTGAGTGAGTGAGTGAGAGAAAGAGTGAAAGCGTGAGTGAAAGATTGAGTGAGTGAAAGAGTGAGTGAGTGAAAGAGTGAAATAGTGTGTGAGTAAAATAGTGAGTGAGTGAGCGAAAGAGTGAGTGAGTGAAAGTGAGTGAGTGAGTAAAAGAGTGAAAGCATGAGTGAAAGAGTGAGTGAGTGCAAGAATGAGTGAGCGAAAGAGTGAGTGAGTCAGAGAGAGTGAGTGAAAGAGTGAGTGAGTGAAATAGTGAGTGAGTAAACTAGTGAGTGAGTGAGAGAAAGAGTGAAAGCGTGAGTGAAAGATTGAGTGAGTAGAAGAGTGAGTGAGTGAAGGAGTGAAATAGTGAGTGAGTAAAATAGTGAGAGTGAGTGAGTAAAATAGTGAGAGTGAGTGAAATAGTGAGTGAGTAAAATAGAGAGCGAGTGCTTGAGTGAGCGACAGAGTGAGTGAGCGACAGAGTAAGTGAGTGAAAGAGCGAGTGAGCGGAAGAGTGAGTGAGTGAGTGAAAGAGAGAGTGAGTGAGTGAAAGAGTGAGTGAGTGAATGAAAGAGTGAGCGAGCGAGTGAGTGAGTGAGCGAAAGAGTGAGTGTGAGTGAATGAAAGTGAGTGAGTGAAAGAAAGTGAGTGAGCGAAAGAGCAAGTTAGTGAAAGAATGAGTGAGTGAAAGAGTGAGCAAAAGAGTGTGAGTGAAAGAGTGAGATTGAGTGAAAGAGTGAGTAAGCAAAAGAGTGAGTGAGTGAGAGTGAGTGAAAGAGTGAGTGAGAGTGAGCGAAAGAGTGAGTAAGCGAAAGTGAGTGAGTGAGTGAAAGTGAGTGAGTGAAAGTGAGTGAGTGAAAGTGAGTGAGTGAAAGAGTGAAACCATGACTGAAAGTGAGTGAGTGAGTGCAAGAATGAGTGAAAGAGTGAGTGAGTGAAAGATTGAGTGAGTGAGTGAAATAGTGAGTGAATAAAATAGTGAGTGAGTGAGTGAAAGTGTGAGTGAAAGAGTGAGTGAATGAGTGAAATAGTGAGTGAATAAGTGAAAGAGTGAGTGAGTGAAAGAGTGAGTGAGGGCAAGAGTGAGTGAGCGCAAAAATGAGTGAGCGAAAGAGTGAGTGAAAGAGTGAGTGAAAGCGTGAGTGAGTGAAAGCGTGAGTGAGTGAGTGAAAGAATGAGTGAAAAAGTGAGTGAGTGAAAGTGAGTGAGTGAAAGAGTGAGTGAGTGAGTGAGCAAAAGAGTGAGTGAGTGAGAGTGAGTGAAAGAGTGAGTGAGAGTGAGCGAAAGAGTGAGTGAAAGTGAGTGAGTGAAAGTGAGTGAGCGTAAGTGTGTGAGTGAATGGGTGAGTGAGTGAAAGAGTGAGTGAAAGAGAGTGAAAGAGTGAAAGAGTGAGTGAAAGAGTGAGTTAGTGCAAGAATGAGTGAGTGAGTGAAATAGTGAGTGAGTGAGTGAGTGAAAGTGTGAGTGAGTGAAAGAGTGAGTGAGTAAAAGAGTGAGTGAAAGTGAGCGAGCGTAAGTGTGTGAGTGAATGGGTGAGTGAGTGAGCGCAAGATGAGTGAGGGAAAGATTGAGTGAGCGAAAGAATGAGTGAGTGAGTGAATAAGTGAGTGAGTGAAAGAGTGAGTGAGTGAAAGAGTGAGTGACTGAAAGAGTGAGTGAAAGAGTGAGTGAGCAAAAGAGTGAGTGAGTGAAAGATTGAGTGGGAGTGAGTGACTGAAAGAGTGAGTGAGCAAAAGAGTGAATGAGTGAAAGAGTGAGTGAAAGAGAGAGTGAGCTAAAGAGTGAATGAGTGAAAGAGTGAGTGAAAGAGAGAGTGAGCTAAAGAGTGAGTGAGCAAAAGAGTGAGTGAGTGAAAGAGTGAGTGGGAGTGAGTGACTGAAAGAGTGAGTGAGCAAAAGAGTGAATGAGTGAAAGAGTGAGTGAAAGAGAGAGTGAGCTAAAGAGTGAGTGAGTGAAAGAGTGAGTGAGTGAAAGAGTGAGCAAAAGAGTGTGAGTGAAAGAGTGAGAGTGAGTGAGTGAGCAAAAGAGTGAGTGAGTGAAAGTGAGTGAAAGAGTGAGCGAAAGAGTGAGTGAATGAGTGAGTAAGTGAGTGAAAGAGTGAGTGAGTGCAGGAATGAGTGAATGAGTGAGTGAGTGAAAGAGTAAGTGAAAGAGTAAATGAGCACAAGAATGAGTGAGCGCAAGAATGAGTGAAAGAACGAGTGAGTGAGTGAAAGAGTGAGTGAGTAAAATAGTGAGTGAGTGAGTGAGAGAAAGAGTGAAAGCGTGAGTGAAAGATTGAGTGAGTGAAAGAGTGAGTGAGTGAAAGAGTGAAATAGTGTGTGAGTAAAATAGTGAGTGAGTGAGCGAAAGAGTGTGTGAGTGAAAGAGTGAGTGAAAGTGAGTGAGTGAAAGAGTGAAAGCGTGAGTAAAAGTGAGTGAGTGCAAGAATGAGTGAGCGAGAGTGAGTGAGAGAGAGTGAGTGAAAGAGTGAGTGAGTGAAATAGTGAGTGAGTAAACTAGTGAGTGAGTGAGAGAAAGAGTGAAAGCGTGAGTGAAAGATTGAGTGAGTAAAAGAGTGAGTGAGTGAAGGAGTGAAATTGTGAGTGAGTAAAATAGTGAGAGTGAGTGAGTAAAATAGTGAGAGTGAGTGAAATAGTGAGTGAGTAAAATAGTGAGCGAGTGCGTGAGTGAGCGACAGAGTGAGTGAGCGACAGAGTAAGTGAGTGAAAGAGCGAGTGAGTGAAAGAGTGAGTGAGTGAATGAAAGAGAGAGTGAGTGAGTGAAAGAGTGAGTGAGTGAATGAAAGAGTGAGCGAGCGAGTGAGTGAGTGAGCGAAAGTGTGAGTGTGAGTGAATGAAAGTGAGTGAGTGAAAGAAAGTGAGTGAGCGAAAGAGCAAGTTAGTGAAAGAATGAGTGAGTGAAAGAGTGAGCAAAAGAGTGTGAGTGAAAGAGTGAGAGTGAGTGAAAGAGTGAGTGAGTAAGCAAAAGAGTGAGTGAGTGAGAGTGAGCGAAAGAGTGAGTGAGAGTGAGCGAAAGAGTGAGTAAGCGAAAGTGAGTGAGTGAGTGAAAGAGTGAGTGAGTGAAAGTGAGTGAGTGAAAGTGAGTGAGTGAAAGTGAGTGAGTGAACGAGTGAAACCATGACTGAAAGAGTGAGTGAGTGAGTGCAAGAATGAGTGAAAGAGTGAGTGAGTGAAAGAGTGAGTGAGTGAGTGAAATAGTGAGTGAATAAAATAGTGAGTGAGTGAGTGAAAGTGTGAGTGAAAGAGTGAGTGAATGAGTGAAATAGTGAGTGAATAAGTGAAAGAGTGAGTGAGTGAAAGAGTGAGTGAGGGCAAGAGTGAGTGAGCGCAAAAATGAGTGAGCGAAAGAGTGAGTGAAAGAGTGAGTGAAAGCGTGAGTGAGTGAAAGCGTGAGTGAGTGAGTGAAAGAATGAGTGAAAAAGTGAGTGAGTGAAAGTGAGTGAGTGAAAGAGTGAGTGAGTGAGTGAGCAAAAGAGTGAGTGAGTGAGAGTGAGTGAAAGAGTGAGTGAGAGTGAGCGAAAGAGTGAGTGAAAGTGAGTGAGTGAATGTGAGTGAGCGTAAGTGTGTGAGTGAATGGGTGAGTGAGTGAAAGAGTGAGTGAAAGAGAGTGAAAGAGTGAGTGAAAGAGTGAGTGAGTGCAAGAATGAGTGAGTGAGTGAAATAGTGAGTGAGTGAGTGAGTGAAAGTGTGAGTGAGTGAAAGAGTGAGTGAGTAAAAGAGTGAGTGAAAGTGAGCGAGCGTAAGTGTGAGTGAATGGGTGAGTGAGTGAACGCAAGATGAGTGAGGGAAAGATTGAGTGAGCGAAAGAATGAGTGAGTGAGTGAATGAGTGAGTGAGTGAAAGAGTGAGTGAGTGAAAGAGTGAGTGACTGAAAGAGTGAGTGAAAGAGTGAGTGAGCAAAAGAGTGAGTGAGTGAAAGTGAGTGGGAGTGAGTGACTGAAAGAGTGAGTGAGCAAAAGAGTGAATGAGTGAAAGAGTGAGTGAAAGAGAGAGTGAGCTAAAGAGTGAGTGAGTGAAAGAGTGAGTGAGTGAAAGATTGAGTGGGAGTGAGTGACTGAAAGAGTGAGTGAGCAAAAGAGTGAATGAGTGAAAGAGTGAGTGAAAGAGAGAGTGAGCTAAAGAGTGAATGAGTGAAAGAGTGAGTGAAAGAGAGAGTGAGCTAAAGAGTGAGTGAGCAAAAGAGTGAGTGAGTGAAAGAGTGAGTGGGAGTGAGTGACTGAAAGAGTGAGTGAGCAAAAGAGTGAATGAGTGAAAGAGTGAGTGAAAGAGAGAGTGAGCTAAAGAGTGAGTGAGTGAAAGAGTGAGTGAGTGAAAGATTGAGTGAGCGCAAGATGAGTGAGCGAAAGAGCGAGTAAGTGAAAGAGTGAGTGAAAGAGCGAGTGAGCAAAAGAGTGAGTGAGAGTGAGTGACTGAAAGAGTGAGTGCGCGAAAGAATGAATGAGTGAAAGAGTGAGTGAGTGAAAGAGAGGGTGAGTGAAAGAGAGGGTGAGTGAAAGAGAGGGTGAGTGAAAGAGTTAGTGAAAGTGAGTGAGCGTACGTGTGTGAGTGAATGGGTGAGAGTGAAAGAGTGAGTGAAAGAGTGAGTGAGCGCAAGATGAGTGAGGGAAAGATTGAGTAAGTGAAAGAATGAGTGAGTGAGTGAAAGAGTGAGTGAGTGAAAGAGTGAGTGAGAGTGAGTGACTGAAAAAGTGAGTGAGCGAAAGAGTGAATGAGTGAAAGAGTGAGTGAGTGAAAGAACGAGTGAGTGAAAGAACGAGTGAGCAAAAGAGCGAGTGAGCAAAAGAGTGAGTGAGAGTGAGTGACTGAAAAAGTGAGTGAGCGAAAGAGTGAATGAAAGAGTGAGTGAAAGAGAGGGTGAGTGAAAGAGTGAGTGAAAGAGTGAGTGAGAGTGAGTGACTGAAAGAGTGAGTGAGCGAAAGAACGGATGAGTGAAAGAGTGAGTGAGCGAAAGAGTGAGTGAAAGAGGGTGAGTAAGTGAAAGAGTGAGGGAAAGAGTGAGGGAAAGAGTGAGTGAGCGAAAGAGTGAGTGAGCGAAAGAGTGAGTGAAAGAGAGGGTGAGTGAAAGAGAGGGTGAGTGAAAGAGAGGGTGAGTGAAAGAGAGGGTGAGCTAAAGAGTGAGTGAATGAGTGAGAGTGAGTGAAAGAGCGAGTGAGCAAAAGAGTGAGCGAAAGAGTGAGTGAAAGAGTGAGTGAAAGAGTGAGTGAAAGAGTGAGTGAAAGAGTGAGTCAGTGAAAGTGTGAGTGAGTGAAAGAGTGAGTCAGTGAAAGTGTGAGTGAGTGAAAGAGTGAGTCAGTGAAAGTGTGAGTGAAAGTGAGTGAGGCAAAGAGTGAGTGAGTCAGTGAAAGTGTGAGTGAAAATGAGTGAGGCAAAGAGTGAGTGAGTGAGTGAAAGTGAGTGAAAGAGTGAGTGAGTGAAAGAGTGAGTGAGTGAAAGTGTGAGTGAAAGAGTGAGTGAGTGAAAGAGTGAGTGAGTGAAAGAGTGAGTGAGTGAAAGAGTGAGTGAGTGAGTGAAAGAGTGAGTGAGTGAGTGAAAGAGTGAGTGAGTGAGTGAAAGAATGAGTGAAAGAGTGGGCGAAAGAGTGAGTGAGTGAGTGAAAGAGCGAGTGAGTGAGTGAACAAAAGAGTGAGTGAGTGAAAGAGTGGGCGAAAGAGTGAGTGAGTGAGAGTGGGCGAAAGAGTGAGTGAGTGAGAGTGGGCGAAAGAGTGAGTGAGTGAGTGAGTGAGTGAGTGAAAGAGCGAGTGAGTGAGTGAAAGAGCGAGTGAGTGAGTGAAAGAGCGAGTGAGTGAGTGAAAGAGCGAGTGAGTGAGTGAAAGAGCGAGTGAGTGAGTGAAAGAGCGAGTGAGCAAAAGAGTGAGTGAGCTGTTAACTGGGATTATTTTTTGCAAGTACTGACTGGGCTGGATTGATTGACAATCTCCCTATTAATTAGGTTTGAAAGTACTGGGGCTCGATGTGATGGTTTATTGATTGGCTGTTTTCGAAGTGGCACCAGTGTTTTAATTGGTTGCTCGTTTCTTCTGAACATGCTGTTTTGAGTGAATTTAAACAGATTGTACAAACTGGACGCAATTATATTGTAAGAGTCCACTGAAGTGAAAAGGCAGCCAATTGAGAAGAGCGATCTTGGCACTGAAGTTTGGTTAGCTTGAAACTATTTTTAGTGATTTAATTTGAGGCCTTCAGATCTATTTATTATGACAGAACAGTGGGAATCATTGCTTTGCGAAGCATGCATCATGGGGGAAGTGCTGGTAATTCTGAGACTCAAGGACAAATACAGGTACAAGAAAAGTCTTCAGCTGGATCAATCGAGCACAAAGTTACTCAGATTGAGATATAATTGGAAACATTCTGCAGGCTTAAGTAGAAAAACTCTAAGAAAACATGCTAAATTCCAGGTTAATAATCGATTGTTACAAACTACAACAATCTAACATTACAATCTACATCAATCTAACATTACAATCTACATCAATCTGATGTTACAAGCTACATCAATCTGATGTTACAAGCTACATCAATCTGATGTTACAAGCTACATCAATCTGATGCTAAAAACTGTATCAACCTAATGTTACGATCAACATCAATCCAATGTTACAATGTACATCAATCTAACATTACAATCTACACCAATCTAACATTACAATCTACATCAGCCTAACATTACAATCCACATTAATCTAATGGTACAATCTACATCAATCTAATGTTACAATCTAATCAAACCAATGTTATGATCCACATCAATCTAATGTTACAAGCTACATCATTCTAACATTACAAACTACATCAACCTAATGTTACAATCTGCATAAACCTAACTTAAAATCTAATCAATCTAACATTACAAACTGCATCAACTAATGTTACGATCTACATCAACCAAATGTTAGAATCTACATCAACCTAACGTTACAATCTACATCAACCCAAAATTAAAATCAACATCACTGTAATGTTACTATCTAATCAACCTAAACTTAAAATCTACATCAATCTAACATTATAATCTGCAATGTTAGATTGAGGTAGATTGTTACATTAGGTTGTTAGATTGGTGCAGATTGTAAGGTTAGATTCATGTAGATTGTAACATTGGCTTGATGTAGATTTTATCTTTAGATTGATATAGTTGTAATGTTTGGTTGATGTAGATTGTAACATTAGATTGATATAGATTGTAACATCAGATTGCTGTAGATTGTAACGTTAGGTGGCTGTAGATTGTAACATTTGGTTTATATAGATTGTAATGTTACATTTGTGTAGATTTTAATTTTTGTTTGATGTCGAAGGTGACGTTAGATTGATGTTGATTTTAATGTTCGGTTGATGTTGATTGTAATGTTAAATTTATGTAGATGGTAACATTAGTTTGCTGTAGATTTTACATTAGATTGATGCTGATTGTAACATTTGGTTGATGTACATAGTTACATTGGTTGATGTAGTTTGTAATGTTAGATTGATGTAGATTGTAACATTAGATTGATGTAGATTGTAACGTTAGATTGATGTAGATTGTAATGTTAGATTGATGTTGATTGTAATTTTATGTTAATGTAGATTGTAAGGTTAGATTGAGGTGGATTGTAACGTTAGATGGATGTAGGTTGTAGAGTAAGATTGATGTAGGTTGTGATGTTAGAATGATGTAGATTGTAATTTTAGGTTGATGTAGATTGCAACGTTAGATTGCTGTAGATTGCAACATTAGATTGATGCTGTAGATTGTTACATTAATTGATGTAGATTGTAATGTTAGATTGATGTAGATTGTAACATCAGGTTGATGTAGATTGTAATGTTAGATTGAGGTAGATTGTAACATTGGAATGATGTAGATTGTAATTTTAGGTTGATGTAGAATGTAATGTTAGGTTGAGGCAGATTGTAACATTAGGTTGATGTAGATGGTAACGTTAGGTTGATGTAGATTTTAATGTTAGATTGGTGTAGTTTGCAAATTTATTTCCATGTATATTGTAACATTTGGTGGATGTAGATTGTAATGTTACATTGATATAGACTGTAATGTTGGATTGATGTAGATTGTAACATTAGGTTGATGTAGATGGTAACGTGAGATTGACGTAGATTGTAATTTTATGTTGATGTGGATTGTAGTGTTAGATTGAGGTGGATTGTAACATTAGATAGTTGTGGATTGTAATGTTAGATGGATGCAGATTGTAGTGTTAGATTGATGTAGGATGTGATTTTAGAATGATGTAGATTGTAATGTTAGATTGGCGTGGATTGTAATGTTAGATTAATGTAGATTATAATTTTACTTGGATGTAGATTGTAACAGGTTGATGCAGATTGTAGCGTTAGGTTGATTTAGATTGTAACATTTCGTTACAGGAGCAGGGATGTCTTACTGCAGTTATAAAGGGCCTTGGTGAGACCACATCTGGAGTATTGTGTGCAGTTTTGGTCTCCTTATCTGAGGAAGGATGTCCTTGCCATGGAGGGAGTGCAACAAAGGTTTACCAGACTGATTCCTGGGATGGCAGGACTGACGTACGAGGAGAGATTGGGTCGACTCGGCCTATATTCACTAGAGTTCAGAAGAATGAGAGGTGATCTCATCGAAACATATAAAATTCTAACAGGACTAGATGGACTAGATGCAGGGAGGATGTTCCCGTTGGCTGGGGAGTCCAGAACCAGGGGTCACAGTCTCAAGATACGGGGTATGCCGTTTAGAACAGAGATGAGGAGAAATTTCTTCACTCAGAGGGTGGTGAACCTGTGGAATTCTCTACCACAGAAGGCAGTGGAGGCCAAGTCATTAGATGTATTCAAGAAGGAGACAGATATATTTCTTAATGCTAAAGGGTTCAAGGGATATGGGGAAAAAGCGGAAACAGGGGACTGATCAGCCATGATCATTTTGAATGGCGAAGCAGGCCCGAAGGGCCTAATGGCCTACTCTTGCTCCTATTTTCTATGTTTCTATGTAGGCAGATTGTAATGTTACGTTACAGTCAGCATCAACCTAAAATTACAATCTACATCAATCTAACATTACAATTTGCATCAATGTAATGTTACAATCTACAGGAATGTAACATTAAAATCTACATCATCCTAATGTTAAAATTCACATAAACTTAATGTTACAATCTTCATAAACCAACATTAGAATCTACATTGTTAAAAGCCTACTGGTTCATTAATGTCCTTTAGGGATGGAAACCTGCCCTCCTTACCCGGTCTGGTCTATATGTGACTCCAGTCTCACATTAACATGGTTTACTCTTAACTGCCCTCTAAATGGTCTAGCAAGCCATTCATTTGTATCAAACCTCAAGGCAAATGGGGAAGGGCAATAAAGGCCAGCGAATCCCACATCTCATTAATTAATTTTTAAAAAATCAATCCAATGTTACAATCTACCTCAATCAAATGTTCCACTGTGCATCAGTATAATATTACAGTCTACATCAATTGAACATTACAAGCTTCATCAGCCTAACATTACAATCTACATGAATCAAATGTTACAAAGTGCATCAGTGGAACATTACAATCTACAACAATCGAACATTACAAGCTACATCACCTAACATTACAATCTAAATTAATCAAATGTTACAATCTCCATCAATCTAATGTTACAATCTACATCAATCCAATGTTACAATCTTCAAAAGCCTAATGTTACAATCCACATCAACCCAATGTTACAATCCACATCAATCTAACGTTACAATCAACATCAATCTAAAATTACAATCTACACCAATCCAATATTATGATCAGAATCAATCTAACATTACAATCTACATAAACCTAAAATTACAATCAACATCAATCTAACATTACAATCCACACCAATCTAATGTTGCAATCTACAACAATCTAACATAAAACTACATCAATCTAACATTACAATCGACATCTGCCTCGCATTACAATCTACATCAATCTAATGTTACAATCTGCATCAACCTAATATTACAATGTGCATCAATCTAACGTTACAATCTGCATCAACCTAAAATTAAAATCTACACCAATCTAACAATACAATCTACATGAATGTAACATTATAATCAACATCAACCTAACGTTACAATCTACATCAGCCAAATGTTACAATCTACATCAAAATAAATTTACAATCTACACCAATCTAACATTACAATCTATATCAGCCTAACATTACAATCTACATCAGCCTAATGTAACAATTTACATCAACGTAACATTAAAATCTACGTCAACCTAATGTTACAATCTGCAACTATCTAACATTCCAACTACATTAATCTAACAGTACAATCTTCATCAGCCTAACATTACAATCAAGATCAATCTAATGTTACAATCTACATCAATCCAATGTTACAATCTACATCAACAAAATGCTAAAATCTACATCAACTAATGTTACAATGAACATCAAACTAACAGTACAAACAACATCAACCTAAAATTACAATCTACACCAATCTAATATTATGATCGACATCAATCTAATGTTACAATCTATGTCAATCTAAAATTACAATCGACATCATTCTAACATTACAATCTACATCAACCTAATGTTACAATCTACATCAACCCAATGTTACAATCCACATCAATCTAATGTTACAATCCACATCAATCTAATGGTACAATCAACATCAATCTAAAATTACAATCTACACCAACCCAATATTATGATCAGAATCAATCTAACATTACAATCTACATCAACCTAAAATTACAATCCACACCAATCTAATGTTGCAATCTACAACAATCAAACATAAAACTACATCAATCTAACATTACAATCTACATCTGCCTCACATTACAATCTACATCAATCTAATGTTACAATCTAAATCAATCTAATATTACAATCTACATCAACCTAACGTTACAATTTACATCAACCTAACGTTACAATCTACAACACTGTAACATTAAAATCTACATCAAATCAACGTTACAATCCGTAACAACCTAATGTTACAATGTGCATCAATCTAACGTAACAATCTCCATCAACCTAACGTTATAATATACATCAAAATAAATTTACAATCTACACCAATCTAATGTTACAATCTACATCAAGCTAATCTTACAATCTACAACAATCTAACGTTACAATCTACATCAATCGAACATTACAAAGCGTACCACTGAACCCTGACCAATCACATTTCCTCAGCCCCAGCAGCACAAGAACTAATGGGGTTAAAATCCCTCTGCATGCAACTTTAAGCACAATGGCTAACACCAATTCCTGAGCATGCTATTTTAACAATGTGATTAATGCAAGGGTAGGTGAACAGATGGTTTTGATTTAAGTACATTACACAGAGGGAGGCGAATGTGTGGAACAGACTGCACAGAGAGACGGTGGAGGCGGATAGTGTCAGCAAATTCAAGACAGGGCTGGATTTCTTTTTGACAAAATAAGCAATTGGGAAGCTTTAAGAGAAGGAAAAAAATTGCAATCAGCAAAGTGCGTGCTTGAGCGCCTAACACACCTGTGTGTGCCCTTTTTAGACAGGTATTAAAGTAATGTTAGGAGTTACTACTCTGTAAAATAAATTCCCAATCTCTTTTGAGGCTTCTTAATTTGATTTTTGCCTTTGTGTCCTCTCGTTTTCTATTCACAGTTTGAATCTAATAACTTAGAATCATAGAATCTTACAGCACAGGAGGAGGCCATTCGGCCCACCGTGCCTGTGCCGGCTCTTTGAAAGAGCTATCCAATTAGTCCCACTCCCCTGCGCTTTCCCTGTAGCCTTACAATTTTCCCCTTCAAGTATTTATCCAAATTCATTTTGAAAATTTCTGTTAAATCTCTTTCCACCACTCTTTCAGGCAGTGCATTCCAGATCATCACAACTCGCTATGTAAAAAACATTTCTCCTCATCTCACCTCTGACTCTTGCCAATTACCTTAAATCTGAGTCCACTGGTTACAGACCCTCCTGCCAGTGGAAAGTTGCTCCTTATTCACTCTATCAAAACCTCTGCTTTATGTCCTGATTTAAACTCTGGGCCTCTGCCTGTTCTTGTCTGCCATCTTTGTTTACTTGCTTCCTATCTTATTCTAATCAGTTCACAAATGGCCTTCTGCACCATGATCACATTCACTTTGATGAAGAATCTAGCCCAAGACCATAGCCTATCTTTCTGACTCAGGTACGGTGCGTGAGCAGTACATTCTGTTTGTGCCTCCTCAGTAATGGAAGGCAGAGGAGGGGGGTCAGAACGGATACCGGTCTTGCAATTTTCCATCCCATATGTCCCAAGGTGCTTCACAGGGCACCCAACAGGAAATGGGAGAGAAGTCAAGGGGAGGTGACCTAAGGCATAGTCAAAGAGGCAGATTCACCCCTGGGCTCGCTGTCTTACACTGGCTCCCAATTGGCCTCGATTTTAGAATTCTCATCCTTGTTTTCAAATCCCTCCATGGCCTTACCCCTCCCTCTCTCTGTAACCTCCTCCAGCCCTACAACCCTCCGAGATCTCTGTGCTCTTCAAATTCTGGCCTCTTGCACATCCCCAATTTTCTTTGCTCTACCATTGGCGGCTGTGCCTTCAGCTGCCTAGGCCCCAAGTTCTGGAATTCTCTCCCTAAATCTCTCCGCCTCTCTACCTCTCTCTCCTTTTAGACGCTCCTTAAAACCTATCTCTTTGACCTGTCCTAATATCCCCTTACATGACTCGGTGTCAAATTTTGTCTGATAACACTCCTGTGAAGCACCTTGGGATGTTTTTACTACATTAAAGGCGCTATATAAATGCAAGTTGTTGTTTTGAGAAGACCGATGAAGGAAGATAGAGGCTTTATCAAGGGAACTCCAGAGTGCAGGATTATGATTTCTGAAGGTTCTACCATGGATGCTGGAGCAGAGGGAGAGGGTGATGCCATGTGATTGACCATGGAGGAGAGGCATAGGAGGAGACCGGAGTGATGCAAAATGGCACAGAGAGATCAGAGGGGAAATAGAGGGGCAGAGTGTCACAGTCGCAGTCACATAAGAATCATCACTGATTTTGTCCAGGGCAGTATTGATGCCATGGGTGGGACAAAACCCAGAGTGAAGGGATTCGAATGGAAGGTCATTTGTTTTTTCTTTGGAAAGATAGACATGGAGTTGGGTGGGAACCTTAGACAGGAGATTAATGATGAGGCAATAGTTAGAGAAGATGAAGAGGTCAACGGAGGGCTTAAGGGGGTGGCAATGATGGCAATTTTGGAAGGGGATAGAATGCCGGGAAGAGGTCAGAGGTAGTCGAGTGGTTAGGAGCTGGGTTGGAAAGGGGTTACAGGTTTCATAAAGATGAGCCTAATAATAGCTGGAGAGGGAGGTCGGGAAGAAAGTGCAGAGATGGGGAGACATCCAGGGCAGAGGAGGTAGCTGGATACTAAGAGGCAGAGTTATCCACGAGGACAGCTTCATCTTTATACACAAAGAAATCCTGAACTCCTCACTGAGTGTCAGGAGTGAAGGTGAAAGTGGTGGGTAGGGAGGTCAAAGGAGTGGGTGCAGCGGTGGTTTGGGGTTAACCTTGCCCTACAGTATGGTTCTTGACCGCAGAGAGGGGTAAGTGATACTACTTGAGGTGGTTAAGGCAAATGTGGAGGTTGACAACCAAGGCAATCACCCATCAGGTGTGCTCGAGCATATTCCTTCATATTTGAGGTCATAAAGGTGTCTTGTCGAACCAGGCGAACGGTTGGGATGAGAGGGAATTGTGAGGGATTTGGTGGAGACAAGGGCATGAACAGAATGACAATGATGTCATGCTGTTGACAAACCAGAGGAGAGGGAGTTGGGAGTTGGCAAGATGCTGAGGCAGGAGCAGGGAGGTTGTTTTTGGCAGGGTTGGAAGTTGGTGGCAGAAGTGGAGGAGGTGAGCAAGGAGATGTGGATGATGAGGGAGATGAGGGAGTGATTGAGACCTAGAGTCACTGAGACCTTCCACTATCAGGAAATGGTCTACTTCTTAACAAGTCTTCATAAACAAATACCGTGGATCAATTCCGAATGCAGTTAAAGATGTGTTGAAGTTAATTTTCTTTGTGTCACATAGAAACTCAAAGTTCTAAATGTCTAAAGGCCACAGCGACTAGACATTAACATGTCCTTTCTCAGACAACAGACAGTTGGATCTTATTGTTCCCAGTTAGTTGTTAGTTGTGTAGATGGGGACAGGAAGTTCCTTAAAGGCGCCTTGTCGAACCAGGGGAACAGATGAGAAAGACAGACCAAGTGAGTGGGCAAAACTATGGCAGATGGAGTTCAACGTGGGAAGTGTGAGGTCATCCACTTTGGATCTGGGTAAAATTAATCAAAATATTTTCTTAATGGTGAGAGACCAGGAGGTGTGGAGGAGCAAAGGGATTTAGGTGTCCATGTGCACAGATCACTAAAAGCTAGTACACAGGTACAAAATTAATAAAAAAGGTTCATGGAAAGTTGGCCTCTATCTCAAGGGGGCTGGAATACAAAAGTGAGGAAGTGATGCTGCAGTTGTACAGAACGTTGGTCAGACCCCATCTGGAGAACTCCGTTCAGTTATGCTCACCGCACCTCAGGAAGGATATATTGGTCTTGGAGGGGATACAGCAGATTCACCAGAATGATACCAAGACTTAAAGGGTTAAATTATGAGACCAGTTGCATAAACTTGGTTTGTGTTTCCTAGAGTTTAGAAGATTGAGGGTTGATCTGATCGAGGTGTTTAAAATGATAAAGGGATTCAATAGGGTAGATATGGAGAAACTCTTTCCTCTGGTGGGAGAGTCCAGAACAAGGGGGCATTGCCTTAAAATTAGAGCCAGGCCGTTCAGGGGTGATGTCAGGAAGCACTTCTTCACGCAAAGGGTAGTGGAAATCTGGAACTCTCTCCCCAAAAAGGCTCTGAATGCTGGGAGCCAATTGGAGCTTTCAAGACTGAGATCGATAGATTTTTGTTGGGTAAGGTTATCAAGGGATATGGAACAAAGGAGAGTAAATGGAGTTGAGATACAGATCAGCCATGATCTAATTGAATGGTAGAGCAGGCTCGAGGGGCTGAATGGCCTCCTCCTGCTATAAATGGATTATAATGATGCTCGCTCAGGATCACAAGGCTTGGCACTATCTATATTTGTGTTGGCCGACTAGATTTGATGCTTCACTGGCAAACTGATTATAAACAAAGACAAATCTATGTCTACACATGAATAAAGCAATCAAATAACCAGCGGCTTCACGTACATGTAGCCTCGATGCGCTCTGCTCCTCGACGGTTGTAGGTTCTTCCTGCCCTGTACTGTACCACCTGACCCACTCCGTCGGAAACAGGAATAAAGGCTTCTCTGTGGACAGAATGACTAGTTAAATGAGCAGCTGGAGATGCAATACAATAATCCCACAGGAAAAGTGAACACCACTGAATCACAACATCATCCAGAATGTTACAAAGAGGAGATATTTGTATTTCTCAGCCCTTCACTCAAGAAGATATTTATACACTGACTGGTATCTCACGATCCCCTCCCCCAGGGTGATATTTATACACTGACGGGTATCTCGCGATCCCCTTCCCATGGGTGATATTTATACACTGACTGGTATCTCGCGATCCCCTCCCCCAGGGTGATATTTATACACTGACTGGTATCTCACGATCCCCTCCCCCAGGGTGATATTTATACACTGACGGGTATCTCACGATCCCCTCCCCTAGGGTGATATTTATACACTGACGGGTATCTCGCGATCCCCTTCCCATGGGTGATATTTATACACTGACTGGTATCTCACGATCCCCTCCCCCAGGGTGATATTTATACACTGACGGGTATCTCACGATCCCCTCCCCCAGGGTGATATTTATACACTGACGGGTATCTCGCGATCCCCTTCCCATGGGTGATATTTATACACTGACTGGTATCTCGCGATCCCCTCCCCCAGGGTGATATTTATACACTGACTGGTATCTCACGATCCCCTCCCCCAGGGTGATATTTATACACTGACGGGTATCTCACGATCCCCTCCCCCAGGGTGATATTTATACACTGACGGGTATCTCGCGATCCCCTTCCCATGGGTGATATTTATACACTGACTGGTATCTCTCGATCCCCTCCCCCAGGGTGATATTTATACACTGACTGGTATCTCTCGATCCCCTCCCCCAGGGTGATATTTATACACTGACTGGTATCTCCCGATCCCCTCCCCCAGGGTGATATTTATACACTGACTGGTATCTCTCGATCCCCTCCCCTAGGGTGATATTTATACACTGACGGGTATCTCACGATCCCCTCCCCCAGGGTGATATTTATACACTGACTGGTATCTCCCGATCCCCTCCCCAGGGTCATATTTATACACTGACTGGTATCTCGCGATCCCCTCCCCCAGGGTGATATTTATACACTGACTGGTATCTCCCGATCCCCTCCCCAGGGTCATATTTATACACTGACTGGTATCTCGCGATCCCCTCCCCCAGGGTGATATTTATACACTGACTGGTATCTCGCGATCCCCTCCCCTAGGGTGATATTTATACACTGACTGGTATCTCCCGATCCCCTCCCCTAGGGTGATATTTATACACTGACTGGTATTTCTCGGTCCCCTCCTCCAGGGTGATATTTATACACTGACTGGGGTCTCTCCGTCCCCTCTGTAAGGTTATATTTATACACTGACTGGGGTCTCTCCGTCCCCTCTGTAAGGTTATATTTATACACTGACTGGGGTCTCTCTGTCCCCTCTGTAAGGTTATATTTATACACTGACTGGGGTCTCTCCGTCCCCTCTGTAAGGTTATATTTATACACTGACTGGGGTCTCTCCGTCCCCTCTGTAAGGTTATATTTATACACTGACTGGGGTCTCTCCGTCCCCTCTGTAAGGTTATATTTATACACTGACTGGGGTCTCTCCGTCCCCTCTGTAAGGTTATATTTATACACTGACTGGGGTCTCTCCGTCCCCTCTGTAAGGTTATATTTATACACTGACTGGGGTCTCTCCGTCCCCTCTGTAAGGTTATATTTATACACTGACTGGGGTCTCTCCGTCCCCTCTGTAAGGTTATATTTATACACTGACTGGGGTCTCTCCGTCCCCTCTGTAAGGTTATATTTATACACTGACTGGGGTCTCTCCGTCCCCTCTGTAAGGTTATATTGATACACTGACTGGGGTCTCTCCGTCCCCTTTGTAAGGTTATATTTATACACTGACTGGGGTCTCTCTGTCCCCTCTGTAAGGTTATATTTATACACTGACTGGGGTCTCTCCGTCCCCTCTGTAAGGTTATATTTATACACTGACTCAACAGTGCAGGTCTGAGGTGAGGAAAGGAAAAATAAGTTTTGAAAAATAGGGTAAGTGTCCGCCAGATCTTTAAACATAATTTTAATGAATTCATCCAAACATTTAAATGTAACATCCAGTCATTGATCATGGTGTTTGATCAGACTAGTTCGCTCTCATTGACCGTTACATCTCCAGGTACCGTGATAACGAATGGAAAATATATAACGGCAGATTGTGTCGTGTTACCCAGCATGCTTAGAGGTAGGCAATGTCAGTGGCCTGGTAACCTCAGTGTGTCGGGGGAGGGGGGGTCGGAGTTGGAGGGACACCAAGCAAGAGGGATTGCCCTTTGCTCTAGTTCAGCGACAACACTTTGCATTTATATAGCGCCTTTAACGTAGTAAAACGTCCCAAGGCGCTTCACAGGAGCGTAAATCAGACAAAATTTGACACCGAGCCACATAAGGAGATATCAGGACAGGTGACCAAAAGCTTGGTCAAAGAGGTAGGTTTCAAGGAGCGTCTTAAAGGAGGAGAGAGAGGTAGAGAGGCGGAGAGGTTTAGGGGAGGGAATTCCAGAGCTTAGGGCCCAGGCAGCTGAAGGCACGGCCGCCAATGGTGGAGCGATTTAAAATCGAGTAACAAGCACTCACTCACCCAAACTGCATTTCCTTTCTCCGGATGTGGTGCACAACAAGCAGCACGCTGATTAGAGTTAAGATCGCACAAAGGATGCCAATTATCACAGGTGCCCACGATGTCCTTGGCTTTGGTTCCTCAGGCCCTACGAGAAACAGATTATGAATTATAGGGTAAACCACAGCCAAGCAGTGACAGCAGAGTCCACCGTCTGAGAGCGACCCCTCACAGCCAACCTGGTCACAGAAATAAGAACCAGAGTCGTAATAATTAGAAGGCCCAAAGGCCAAATGATAGGGTGTGCTGTGTCATGCCTGGTCGGGCAAGGGGGCTGCGCATGGTGAGGTTCCCCGACCCATGCCAAGCTGTCAGGGGAGGCATGGAACATAGAGTGGGCAGGAAAAGGGTGGGGATCAAGTGGATAATTCACCCCCGTCCGGTCTTGTGCACTTCCCAGTGGTGGATCCAGGCTTCTAATGGTGGACATGTTCAAACTGGGAAACGTGCCCGCAAGAGAGTCGATAGGAGAAAAGAATAGCTAAATATGGACCCAGAAAATAGGTTAAAAAAACAAATCACTAAAGCTGTAATTAATAGCAGCAGTAATAACGATGATCAGGATGAGGAAGTCACGTTGGGTAATTCAACCTTCAAGTATTAACGTAATGTTTCTCATCACCCAATTTCTAGGGGGAGGAGGGGGGGGTTACAGCACTTGCATGCCGCAGGAGTCAAAAACTGAAGGCACTCAACACGCAGTGGAGCAGAGAGCTGCAGTTCAGAAAGCCCAGCATCTCTAGCAGTAGCAGACCAGTACCAGACTCAGTACCAGATTCAACAACAGCGTCCCTCTCACAGCGGATCCCCTCTCGCAGCGGATCCCCTCTCGCAGTGGATCCCCTCTCGCAGTACTTTATCATGCAGCAATTGGTGATTTGGTGTCTTGGGCATGTGGGGGTCACAGCATGCAAAGTGACAGGGTTAGTCCATACGGACAGTGATCATGCATGTGACGCCACAACACACACAGGCTGTGGATTCACCATTAAAATAGCCAGTCACCTGACAACGAGAATTCAGAGGGGTACTTGGCCTCCAGTACAGCGTGAATCACAGAGAATTAGGAGCAGGACCATGTGACACACATTTCCACAAGAAAGATAATTGTGATGGACAAGGAGCAGGACACGGAGAGATAGTCAACCTCCCAACGAGGAATGAAGAGAAAGGAAAAATGGAACATTAACCTGCATTGTTTATTCAGACTATTCGACAGACAGTGAGTGACTGTGAGAGAGAGGTGGAGAGAGAGAGAGAGAGAGATCACTTTCAACTTCACGGCCTTGTCAGTAACCCGAGAGGAGCAAGTTATTCATTTGTTGTTTAACCTGCCCGAGTCTCATCGTTACAAATTTGACGGAAAATCGGGCAGGTTCTATAAGGGCGAAGTATAAAATGACTCTAGTGTGTGAAAGAAGACAAATAGATGGTCCAGAGAGAGAAACT